>NC_084553.2:56410950-56463450 GCF_033978685.3 Nerophis lumbriciformis
TGAGGTTATCAAAAACAATATTTACTAACACACATAAAAGTACTGAAACTTGGTACTATTGAGTACCGGTAATTTGCATCTAGAGGTAAATAAAGCTGCTGAATGCTCAAAAAGTACACCAGTAAGGTGACCTTAGAGCAACAGCCAATGGTTTTTGACCCAATGCTGCATAAATATCTTCAAATATCCTTACATTACATAATGGAAGTCGGGTATTAAGTCGTGAAAGAGAACAAGACAATGTTTGACTTTGTGTCTGGGGCGAAGCAAGGGGTTAAAAAAATAAATAGCTAAAGAGTGAGAAGAAAGCGCCAAGTCGGCGTGAAGAGAAAGGCCATCACCGCATTGTATGTGCAGCTTTCTGGTTACCATGGCAGCCTTTTAACAAAAAAAAAAAAAAGAGAGATCCAGACGAAAGCACTTTGTTGAGCTAAGAGAGCTGACATGACAGACGGGAAAGAACAACAAAACACGGATTCTGTATGAATGGGAGCCGAGGCGACGTGAAAGGCTACAAGATATGCTCGTCAATTGTGTAGGACTGCATTTTACTTTGTGTACATAATATACAATTAACTTGGCCACATATTACTGGAAAAAAATGTAATTGTAAGTTATTCTTTTTCAATTATTTGATTCAGAATATGCATTTTTTTCCTTCCTAAAATACAGCTAAATGCTTGCTTGTATTGACTGGAAATAAAAATGAGTATCATTTATTTTGTTGTTATGTATTCCTACTATCGATATCGAATTTTTTCTGGAAGAAAACGATAAATACTTGAAACAATCCAAAAAATATACTTATATAAAATAAATATGTTTCTAATAATAATTTGTTTGTCTTAAAATACAAGTAATCGCTTTCCTTGAATTAGTACCCCCCCCCCCCCCCCCCCGACATTTAAGACCTTGATATAATTTAATGAACATTTCTGACTAAATAATCCAACTGAATAACATTTTAATATTTTCCAATCATATTTTTTTAATAAAGATACAATAATCCATCCATCCATTTTCTACCGCTTATTCCCTTCGGGGTCGCGGGGGGGTGCTGGAGCCAATCTCAGCTACAATCGGGCGGAAGGCGGGGTACACCCTGGACAAGTCGCCACCTCATCGCAGGGCCAACACAATTATACTGAAGTAGGTTAAAATGTAAATGTACGGTAAAATTGGTAAATTAAAAAAAATTAAGAAATATACACATAATTTAATTGAATTAAATTTAAATACTTTAAATAACATTTCTTTATTAAGATAAAGGATACATGTAAAATTGTACTTAAGTAGGTTCATTTTGAAATGGTAAACTTTGTAAAAAAAAAACAAAAAAAATAAATAAAATACAAAAAATCTAGTTGAATTATATTTAAATAATTTCAATCATATTTCTTTAATAAATATAAATGATAAATGTAAAATTGTACTTAAGTAAGTTCATTTTGAAATTGTAAACTTTGTAAAAAAAAATTACCAAAAAAATGTAAATACAAAAAATCTAGTTGAATTACATTTAAATAATTTCAATCATTTCTTTAATAAAGATAAATGATACATGTAAAATTGTACTTAAGTAGGTTCATTTTGAAATGGTAAACTTTGTAAAAAAAAAAAAAAAAATTAAAATACAAAAACTCTAGTTGAATTACATTTAAATAATTTCAATCATATTTCTTTAATAAAGATAAACGATAAATGTAAAATTGTACTTAACTAGGTTCATATTGAAATGTATGGTAAACTTTGTAAAAAATAATAAATAAAAAATACAAATAATATAGTTGAGTTACATTGAAATAATTTAAATCATTATTCTTTAATTAAGATATATATATATATATATATATATATATATATATATATATATATATATATATATATATATATATATATTTAATTAAGATAACTGATACAAGATAAAATTTGTACTTAAGTAGGTTCATATTATAATTTATGGTAAACTTTGTAAAAAATAACTACATTTAAAAAAAAAAATTCAATCATGTTTCTTTAGTAAAGATAGCTCATAAAAGGTAAAGTTTTTACCTAAGTAGGTTCATATTGAAATTTATAGTAAACTTTGGAAAAAATTAAAAATAAAAGTATAAACTAAAAAAAATTAATAATGAAGACTTTTATTAAATAACTAATTCTATGTCAAGTATTTTAATTTAGAACATTTTAAATTGCATTTATGACCTTTAAAAAATAAAAACACACAGGTCAATGCTTGGGTTAACAGAGAATGTAGACGTGAAAAAAAATTATATTATTATTGAACATGTATTAAACCATTGAAATTATGTCAATTAATAAGTATCTTATGTTGGGATGATTTAATAATAATTTAATAATTAATAATTGGCTGAAAACATGTATTTCTTATCAATACTCCCCTTTTTTTGCATTTAAAAATAAATTAGGGCTGACAAAGATAGTGTCACCTCATGAGATTAATCGCAAAAAAATGTTGCATTAATCAAATAAGTACACCGATTAATCACGCATATTTATTTTGACTGTACATGCTCCTTTACCTTGGTTACCTGTGATTAATCATGATTAATCCACATTCGAATGTGTGATTAATCGGATTTAAAAACAATTATTTGACAGCACTATATCAAATAACTTTGTTTTTGTTTTCCAGTCCAGCCCATTTGAATATGTCTAGCTAATGAAGGGATGGGGGCTACAGGTGCCTTGCTCAGGGGCATGTGGACAAAGACAAACACGTGGACAGACATGCTGGAGAACTCACCAGTCGCAGCGCGAAGAAGAGAATGAGGAGAAGTCCACATGACAGCATGGACAGGCCCAGGAGCAGCACCAGCGGCTGATACTGGCTGATGCACGAGAACTTGTGGTACAGCGCCTCATTTTTCACCTCCTGGTCGTTGAGCAAGTATTTCCCTTTCGCCGGCATGGCTCACACTTCTCACTGACGCATAGCAAAGGAGCCTAAAAAAAGCCTAAAAAAAAAAATTAAAAAAAAGTTTTTTGTCTAGTCGTCCTAGCTCATGGCGCCCGAGTCAAAGTCCAGTTTTTCCCTGGCTGTGGCATCCCGCCCTCAAAGTCGCGTCTCTGTCCACTTCAGCGGTTCTTTTGTAGGGTCTGTCGTCTGTCCGCCGTCTTCATCCTCTGCCGGCTGCTCTCTTTAGCCGAGAAGGGTCAAAGACGCAAGACGGGGGTGGGCCTCCATAATTGGAAGCATTCAGTCCACATCAGGATTCAAGGACGGTACCTGGACCGAAGACAAACAAAAGAAAGGCTTTACTTTACCAATCATTCAGAGCAAAATGTGGTTCATTTCCCAAATGCTTTTTGACGTTTATCACGTTAGAATTCATGTTTTACCCTCAATGAACCGCGGCTTTCCTGCAGCACTCGTGCAGCCCCAGACCGCTACACTTCTACCGCCATGCTCGACTGTTGGCAAGACACTCTCAAATCTCCAGAAAATGCCAAAAGACCAGTTGGAGTCTCTAAAGTTGTCATACGCCACGCTCTAGGAGCAATGTGTGTTTGATGCCACAAGGATGGCCTTCAAAGACATGATAGTGCATGATATGCTGCGTGCTGCTATGCCTCACCCAACTCAACAAGATGGGATCATGTTCTGCTTGTTGGAATTTATTGAAGTTAATTTGTGTCGTCATTACAAAAGCTATATTCTTTTTGACATAGAATTTATGTAACAGAATTTTGGGCGCTTGAATTTTGTGAAATCCATTTTAAGTTTGATCCCGATGATCCGGAGGGGTCTCCGTTTTAAAAAAGATATAAATATTATTTAAATATATTGATTTATTATTATTTATTATGGAATATTTGACATCTTAAATAGGGCAATAATTCATAACATCATTGATTTTAATTTATTAATATTTTTTGAGCAATGACAGTTTTCTAAAACAACAACAAAAAATAACACTCAAATTATTGGGGATCCAAAAGGGCCTCAAACAAAAGTGTTAAAAATGAGTCATACTTTTTTTTTTTTTTTTTACTTTCAACACTTAAGTCTCATGGTTAACTTCAGATCTGTCGCTTATAAGTTTTTATTTTTACTCAATACAATAAAATAAATACATTAATCCCCCCAACCCCTCCAAAAAAAAACCTCAAAGTGAAATATTTGATGTTTTAGCAGTTTAGCAATTCATAACATAATTTAATTTAATTTATTAATATTTTTTGAACAATAACAGTTTTCTAGAACAACAACAACAAAAATACCACTAAAATTATTGGGGATCCAAAAGGGCCCCAAACATAAGTGTTAAAAATGTGTCATATTTTATTTTATTTTATTTTTTATTTTATTTTTTTACTTTCAATGCTTAAGTCTCAAGGTTAACTTCAGATCTGTTGATTAGAAGTTTTTATAATTTTTTTATGTTTGATTTTTGTATTTTATGCACTTTTGTCAAAGAAAACAAACAATTTCCACATTGAAAAACAAGAAATGCTGAAAATGTAATATTTGATGTAAAGTAATAAATAGGGCAATAATTCATAATATTGATTTCAATTGAATAATATTTTATGAGCAACGACAGTTTTCTAAATTAAAAAAATCCCACAAAAATGTTTTTGACATAAAATTTATGTAACTGAATTTTTGCCATTTGAATTTCATGAACTCAAATTTAAGTTTGATCCCAACGACCCGGAGGGGTGTCCGTTTTAAAAATGTTAAAATCTTATTTAAAAATAGTAATTTATTATTCTACTCTTAAATTGCTATATCAACTTCAGGTCCATATGTCAATATAATCAATATTTTTATACTTTTTTGTCTTGTTTTTTTTATGGGAAAAACACTAAATATGCAATATTTATAAAAGGGAATATTTGACATTTTAGCAGTCTTAAATAGGGCAATAATTCATAACGTCATTGGTTTTAATGTATTATTATTTTTTGATCAATGACAGTTTTCTAAAACAATTTTATTCATTTATTTAAATTTTTATTATTTTTTTATGTTTGTTTTTTGTATTTTATGCCCTTTTGTCAAAGAAAACAAACAATTTCCACATTGAAAAACAAGAAATGCTGTAAATGTAATATTTGATGTAAAGTAAAAGCAGTCTTAAATAGAGCAATAATTCATAATATCACTGATTTCAATTTAATAATATTTTATAAGCAACTGTTTTCTACATAAAAAATAAAAATAATAAAATAAAATCACACAAAAATGTTTTTGACATAGAATTTATGTAACTGAATTTTTGGCGAACTAAATTTGAAGTTTTTAATCCTGACGACCCGGAGGGGTCTACGTTTTAAAATTGTTAAAAATATTATTTAAAAAAATTAATTTATTATTCAACACTTAAATCTCTATATTAACTTCAGGTCGTCATGTCAATATAATCAATATTTTATGCCTTTATGGTCTTGTTTTTTTTTTTGTGGCAGAAATACTAAATATGCAATATTTACCCCACCAAAAAAATTCAAAGGGGAATATTTGATGTTTTATTAGTCTTAAATAGGGCAATAATTCATAACATCATTGATTTTAATTTATTATTTTTTGAGCAACGACAGTTTTCTAAAACAAGAAAAAAAAATACCACAAAAATTATTGGGGATCCAATTTTTAACATACGTGTTAAAAATAAGTCCTACTTTTATTTTTATTTATTTATTTATTTTTTTACTTTCAACACTTAAGTCTCAAAGTTAACTTCAGATCTATCTGTTGATTATGTTTTTATGATTTTTTTATGTTTGTTTTTTTGTATTTTATGCCCTTTAGTCAAAGAAAACAAACAATTTCCACATTGAATAACAAGAAATGCTGAAAATGTAATATTTGATGTAAATACGACGACGGAGGGGCGGGGTGACCACTACTTTTTAGAGGCAGTATAGTACCGAATATGATTTGTTAGTATTGCGGTACTACACCAATACCGGTGTACCGTTCAACCCTAGTCCCTAATAATGATTGTGAACGACAGACAAAATTCCAAAGAAGTGCAGTTCCCCTTTAAAGAAAAAGCCCTGTGTTAGTGTCGAAATTGCAACTTTTTCTCGTTACGTGTCACCTGTATGCTATTTTCTTTGACTTTTTAATTTAAAAAAAAAAATTAAAAAAATTATAAATAGTATTTTTAGAATGTCCTTTAAAAAATGTGCCGCACTTTAGACTCTCCTGAACTACAGCATGCAGGTGTGAAAGGTGTGTGCTGTCATGTTTATTAACCTTCCAAGTAGGGGCTACATTCCCGTCATCCCAATCAGCACATCAAAGTCATTAAGGGAACACAATCGGAGTGAAGTAGTTCAAGCATCGCCGCTTTTTGAATACCAGCCGTGCTGTGATGTAGCGTGAGGTCACATGGTCACCGGGCGGTCAGAATGCAATGTGCGTCGTTATTAATAACAATAACCGTCCCCACACTCCTGTCAGATGCCACTATTTATGACCGCGTAGGAACCTTTTTGTCTTTGTTCGGTCAGCCGACGCGGAATCAGAGTCGTTTTTGTGTGCGGGTTAGAGATGCGCGGATAGGCAATTTATTTCATCCGCAACCGCGGCAGAAAGTCGTCAACCATCCGCCATCCACCCGATGTAACGTTTGATCAGAACTGCACCCGCCCGCCATCCGCCCGTTGTTATATATCTAATATTAATTTAAAAAAAAAAAAAAGGGTGAAAACTACGCGAATCGCACCTTGTGCAGACAAGATTTTGCGATCGGACACGGAGGAATTAGTGATGTAAAAGACCACGTTGGGACAAAAAAACACAAGTCTAATGCCGTTGCTAGCGATACAAGTGGAAAACTTTCAACGTTTTTCGTCGCCCAAACAGATTCTTTGGATGTGATAAATGCCGAAGTTTTATTTACGGAGGCAATAATTGAGCATGGACTTCCAATCGCACTGGCTGATCACATGGGACAGTTAATAATGTAATGCAACCTTTAAAAATCATTACGCGGTGATCGCGATCCCAAAAATAAACTTTTCTTGCATGATAATGTCCAGAAAAATTCGCTTTATATTACTATAGAGTCCTTTTAACGAATGAGTTTGATGGTTTATCACAAACCTTAAATGAAAGAAGTCCTTTGTTCTCCTGCAGCATGGCCTTGCTTCGTGTTTGGTGCGCCATCCTGTCGGCTGTATTTCACAGCACGACATACTGTTAAAAGTGTTTATACTATTTATACTTTCAATTAACAAATTGAAGTCTTGTGAAAGGTTGACAGGATAACTGGCATTAACTGTCAAAATAATTTCAAACTATTGAAGTTAGCTTACAGAATAAACATGTCAATCAACCCATAGGATTTTTGCTGTAATATTTTTGTTTTGAAAAGTCACTGTGACTGATAGAAAAGTGAGGGTTTTAGCAACATTTTAACCTGTCTGAATGCTAATAATCATTTTGCGTCGGGGGGCGAAGCCCTGAACCCTCCACCAGGACCCTTGGACCCTGGCTACTAGGTTTTTCTGATTTAAAAGTTGGCAGGTATGGTGAGGTTATAAAGCTTTTGCCTGTTAAAGAAAGGAGACTGATCCAACGCAGCACAGACTTGCGCGTGCCACGCTGTCACGACCCAGACGCACACCAGTGCGCAATCATATGGGAGCCGCGCTGAGCGCACCTCCAAGCGCGTCTCGCTGCCGGCGACGGCCAGGTATGGGCCCACGCTCCAGCGCCATCCATTTTCAGGGCTAGTTGATTCGGCAGGTGGGTTGTTACACACTCCCTTAGCGGGTTCCGACTTCCATGGCCACCGTCCTGCTCTCTATATCAACCAGGGTGAGCCCCACCCCTTTCGTGAGCGCACTGCGCGCGGAGTGACCCCTGTTACGCGCCCCCGGCAACAGGGGTGGCAAGCAGGTAAGCTGCGCGGGCGGAGCGCGCGGAGTGACCCATGTTACGAGCCCCCGGCCACGGGGGTGGCGGGCAGGTAAGCTGCTTACCTGCTGCGCGTGACGCCGGCCGCGGCGAAAGTGGACGAGGCGGGGTGTCGGTGCGGTGGGCGCGGTAGTGACCCTGGACGTGCGTCGGGCCCTTCTCGCGGATCGCCTCAGCTACGGCTCCCGGTGGGGCCCTCTCGGGGGAAGGGGCCTCGGTCCCGGACCCCGGCGAGGCGTCCCTTCTCCACTCCGTAAAAGTGTCCATCTCTTTTTTTTTTTTTCTTCTGTTGTGGCATATGCTGCAGGTGCCTGCTCGTTTTTCGTATGTGGGTAACAACATTTAACTATGTATATATATTTCCGAATTGGTTTAACTGCCACCCGCAAAAAAAAAAAAAAAAAAAAAATCTAATTAATCCGCCCGACCCGACCCGCGAGCGGATAAAATCTTATTTTTTTAAATTTCATCCGCCCGATCCGCGGATAATCCGCGGACTCTGCGGTTGTGTCCGCAAACCGCGCATCTCTAGTGCGGGTTGTGCATACCGACGCAGCGTATTGTTTGTGTCACTCTGGTCATCGGCCATTATTTGTCATCCACGCTGCATTTCCACGGAAAAGCTGAACAGAAACAGTGGTTATACTACTTTATAATATGAAGTACAAACCCCAAAACCAGTGAAGTTGGCACGTTGTGTAAATGGTAAATAAAAACAGAATACAATGATTTGCAAATCCTTTTCAACTTATAGACTGCAAAGACAAGATATATAATTTCTAACTGGAAAACTTTGTTATTTTTTGCAAATATTAGCTCAATTGGAAGTTGATGCCTGCAACATGTTTCAAAAAAGCTGGCACAAGTGGCAAAAAAGACTGAGAAAGTTGAGGAATGCTCATCAAACACTTATTTGGAACATCCCACAGGTGAACAGGCTAATTGGGAACAGGTGGGTGCCATGATTGGGTATAAAAGCAGCTTCCGTGAAATGCTCAGTCATTCACAAACAAGGATGGGGCGAGGGTCACCACTTTGTGAACAAATGCGTGAGAAAATTGTCCAACAGTTTAAGAACAACATTTCTCTACGAGCTATTGCAAGGAATTTAGGGATTTCACCATCTACGGTCCGTAATATCATCAAAAGTTTCAGAGAATCTGGAGAAATCACTATACGTAACATTGAATGCCTGTGACCTTCAATCCCTCAGGCGGTACTGCATCAAAAAACAACATTAGTGTGTAAAGGATATCACCACATGGGCTCAGGAACACTTCAGAAACCCACTGTCAGTTACTACAGTTGGTCGCTTTATCTGTAAGTGCAAGTTAAAACTCTACTATGCAAAGCGAAAGCCATTTATCAACAACGCCCAGCAACGCCGCCGGCTTCGCTGGGCCCGAGCTCATCAAAGATGGACTGATGCAAAGTGTAAGAGTGTTCTATGGTCTGACGAGTCCACATTTCAAATTGTTTTTGGAAACTGTGGACGTCGTGTCCTCCGGACCAAAGAGGAAAAGAAACATCCGGATTGTTATAGGTGCCAAGTTGAAAAGCCAGCATCTGTGATGGTATGGGGGTGTATTAGTGCCCAAGGCATGGGTAACTTACGCATCTGTGAAGGCGCCATTAATGCTGAAATGTACATACAGGTTTTGGAGCAACATATGTTGCCATCCAAGCAACGTTATCATGGACGCCCCTGCTTATTTCAGCAAAGCAATGCCAAGCCACGTGATACAACAGCGTGGCTTCATAGTAACAGAGTGCGGGTACTAGACTGGCCTGCCTGTAGTCCAGACCTTTCAGCATTAATGGTGTCTTCACAGATGTGTAAGTTACCCATGCCTTGGTCACTAATACACCCCCATACCATCACAGATGCTGGCTTTTCAACTTTGCGCCTATAACAATCCGGATGGTTCTTTTCCTCTTTGTTCCGGAGGACACAACGTCCACAGTTTCCAAAAACAATTTGGAATGTGGACTCGTCAGAACACAGAAAACTTTAACACTTTGCATTAGTCCATCTTCGATGATCTCGGGCCCAGCGAAACCGGCGGCGTTTCTGGGTGTTGTTGATAAATGGCTTTCGCTTTGCGTAGTAGAGTTTTAACTTGCACATACAGATGTAGCGACCAACTGTAGTTACTGACAGTGGTTTTCTGAAGTGTTCCTGAGCCCATGTGGTGATATACTTTACACACTGATGTCGCTTTTTGATGCAGTACCGCCTGAGGGATCTAAGTTCCGTAAGATCATCGCGTACGTGCAGTGATTTCTCCAGATTCTCTGAACCTTTTGATGATATTACGGACCATAGACGGTGAAATCCTTCAATTCCTTGCAATAGCTGGTTGAGAAATGTTGTTTTTAGACAATTTGTTCACGCATTTGTCCACAAAGTGGTGACCCTCGCCCCATCCTTGTTTGTTCACAGAAGCTGCTTTTATACCCAATCATGGCACCCACCTGTTCCCAATTAGCCTGTTCACCTGTGGGATGTTCCAAATAAGTGTTTGATGAGCATTCCTCAACTTTCCCAGTCTTTTTTGCCACTTGTGCCAGCTTTTTGGAATGTTTTGCAGGCATCAAATTCCAAATGAGCTACTATTTGCAAAAAATAAAGTTTCTCAGTTCGAACGTTAAATATCTTGTCTTTGCAGTCTATTCAATTGAATATAAGTTGAAAAGGATTTGCAAATCATTGTATTCTGTTTTTATTTACCATTTACACAACGTGTCAACTTCACTGGTTTTGGGTTTTGTACAATAAAAACATATTTGGCTGAGCACGGAGGAACCAGGTGAGAAAACACTATCACAATCAGAATTTGTTTATTCCTCAACTTGACTTTATTATCATATTTGATTTAGTTTTTTTCCCTACTTTGTGTCCTCCTTTCAACTTTGTTCCACTGTACAAACAAAAACTACTGATTGTATTTAAAAAAATGTAGCAAATCACGTCTTAAGAAAGTAAAAAGAGAAGCATCCATCATTGTGTCTAAAGCTCATATTTCCAGCTCAATAAAAGTGTTGTTTTAGCAGCGAGGGCAAACTACGTCCACAACCTCCAGAGAAACAACGTGGACTTTGCGCCGCTGTCAATAGAAACCTCATTTCCTCCGGCCGCTAATATGGCCGCATGTGTATGGCTTCATGTTTGTCCTTCACGTAACAACTGCAACAGATGCTATGTGCCATAAAAAGGAACACGTGCTCCTTCACACAAAAAAACACACAAAAAAACCCCCACATTTATTCTATGGTGACGAACCACCATAAATGAGGCTCATCGTAACGAGTGACGCTGGGAATTTACGTCGCCTTTTCACCGCTTCTGTCAAGCCGTGCATCAGGGAGACAATGCGAGGGGAGTAAAAAAAAACGGCGAGCGCAGAGAATAGGTGGCGGGCGAACGCGGCCTTGTCTTACCAGCAGCTGCTCTGTGAGAGATGCACGCTACACTCAAACTGACACACCTTTTTATTGTGTATGGCTGCATAATATTTCTTTATGGTCACATACTCATGCTATACAGCAGTTCAAACACCAGAAAGTGGACCCTTGGTGTACAAGTATACCTCATAGCAGCTATTCAACAGTATAGATATGGATGGGTCCTGGATGATGTCATTTACGTCATGTTCCAACAGTAATATTTGTGCTGATGGCCGGTTTATGAGCACCAAATATAAGAATGAGTGTATAATGCTCCAATAACATGTCGCTGTTAGTCCATGACGATGACAATAACAAAAAAAACTGTTTTCCGCAACTAAAAACAGTAGGCTTCGCTACACATCTTAAAGTAAAGTCTGGATCTCTGCCATGTCCATGTAGGCCTATTTGCATTACTTTAGTTGTATTCAGGTTTTAGTCATATACAGTAGGATAAAAATAGTGTTTTTTCCCCCACAAATAAGATAGGTAAAAAAGTAGGCTTTACTACACATCTTAAAATAAAGTCTGCAGCTTTGCAATGTCCGCCTACTTGTATACGTACGTCTAGGACACGCATCTAGTTAGATCCAGGTTTAGGTCAAATAGGATAAAAATCCCCCCCACAAATAAAAAAAGGTAAAAAAAAAAGAAGTAGGCTTCACTACACATCTTAAAGTGAAGTCTGGGGCTCGACCACATCCAAGGATTCATACAACTCCAAAACATGCATTTAATTGCATTCTGTTTGAGTCAAAAAGGGGGGGGAAATAAAAATAAACATAAAAAATAAAATAAAAAGCAGGCTTCGCTAATCATCTTAAAATAACGTCTGAGGATGTGTCATGTCCATGTAGGCCTCTTTGTATGAGTCCAAAACATGCATCTCATTGGATTCAGGTTTAAATCACAAAGGATACAAATGTTTTTCACCAAAAAAAAAAAAAAAAAAAAAAAAAGAGGAAAAAAGTAGGCTTCACTACACATCTTAAAGTAAAATCTGGATCTCTGCCATGTCCATGTAGGCCTATTTGCATTACTTTAGTTGTATTCAGGTTTTAGTCATATACAGTAGGATAAAAATAGTGTTTTTTCCCCCACAAATAAGATAGGTAAAAAAGTAGGCTTTACTACACATCTTAAAATAAAGTCTGCAGCTTTGCAATGTCCGCCTACTTGTATACGTACGTCTAGGACACGCATCTAGTTAGATCCAGGTTTAGGTCAAATAGGATAAAAATCCCCCCACAAATAAAAAAAGGTAAAAAAAAAAAAGTAGGCTTCACTACACATCTTAAAGTGAAGTCTGTGGCTCGACCACATATTCATACAACTCCAAAACATGCATTTAATTGCATTCTGTTTGTGTCAAAAAGGGGGGGGAAATAAAAATAAAAATAAAAAATAAAATAAAAAGCAGGCTTCGCTAATCATCTTAAAATAACGCCTGAGGATGTGTCATGTCCATGTAGGCCTCTTTGTATGAGTCCAAAACATGCATCTAGTTGGATTCAGGTTTAAATCAAAGGATACAAATGTTTTCCACCAAAAAAAAAAAAAAAAAAAAAAAAAAGAGGAAAAAAGTAGGCTTCACTACACATCTTAAAGTAAAGTCTGGATCTCTGCCATGTCTATGTAGGCCTATTTGCATTACTTTAGTTGTATTCAGGTTTTAGTCATATACAGTAGGATAAAAATTGTGTTTTTCCCCACAAATAAAATAGGTAAAAAAGTAGGCTTTGCTACACATCTTAAAATAAAGTCTGCAGCTTTTCAATGTCGGCCTACTTGTATACGTGTAGGACACGCATCTAGTTAGATCCAGGTTTAGGTCAAATAGGATAGAAATCCCCCCCACAAATAAAAAAAGGTAAAAAAAAAAAAGAAGTAGGCTTCACTACACATCTTAAAGTGAAGTCTGGGGCTCGACCACATCCAAGGATTCATACAACTCCAAAACATGCATTTAATTGCATTCTGTTTGAGTCAAAAAGGGGGGGGGAATAAAAATAAACATAAAAAATAAAATAAAAAGCAGGCTTCGCTAATCATCTTAAAATAACGTCTGAGGATGTGTCATGTCCATGTAGGCCTCTTTGTATGAGTCCAAAACATGCATCTCATTGGATTCAGGTTTAAATCACAAAGGATACAAATGTTTTTCACCAAAAAAAAAAAAAAAAAAAAGAGGAAAAAAGTAGGCTTCACTACACATCTTAAAGTAAAATCTGGAGCTCTGCCATGTCTATGTAGGCCTATTTGCATTACTTTAGTTGTATTCAGGTTTTAGTCATATACAGTAGGATAAAAATAGTGTTTTCCCCCACAAATAAAATAGGTAAAAAAGTAGGCTTTGCTACACATCTTAAAATAAAGTCCGCAGCTTTGCAATGTCAACCTACTTGTATACGTCTAGGACACGCATCTAGTTAGATCCAGGTTTAGGTCAAATAGGATAAAAATCCCCCCCACAAATAAAAAAAGGTAAAAAAAAAAAAAAAAAGTAGGCTTCACTACACATCTTAAAGTGAAGTCTGTGGCTCGACCACATATTCATACAACTCCAAAACATGCATTTAATTGCATTCTGTTTGAGTCAAAAGGGGGGGGGAAATAAAAAAAAACATAAAAAATTTAATAAAAAGCAGGCTTCGCTAATCATCTTAAAATAACGTCTGAAGATGTGTCATGTCCATGTAGGCCTCTTTGTATGAGTCCAAAACATGCATCTAGTTGGATTCAGGTTTAAATCACAAAGGATACAAATGGTTTCCACCAAAAAAACAAACAAAACAAAACAAAAAGTAGGCTTCGCTACACATCTTAAAGTAAAATCTGTGGCTTGGCTATGTCCAAGTATTCATATAACTCCACAACATGCGTCTAATTAAATGCATGTTCCAGTCAAACAGGGAAACAAATGTTTGACAAATAAAAAAGGGTTAGGGGGGAAAGGCTTTGCTACACATCTTAAAGTAGAGTCTGGGGCTCAACCACCTCCATAGACTTCTACTACTTCAAAACATGAATCTGATTGAATTCAGGTTTGAGTCAAATACAGGAAAAAATTGTTTCACACAAATAAAAAAGGGCAAAAAAGTAGGCTTTGCTACACATCTTAAAGTAAAGACTGGAGCTCTGCCAGGTCCATGTAGGCCTCTTTTTTATTACTCCAAAACATGCATCTAGTTAGATTCAGGTTTAAATTACAAAGGATAAATCCACAAATAAAAAAGGCAAAAAAGTAGGCTTTGCTACACATCTTGAAAGTAAAGTGTGGGGCTCAGCCATGTCCATGTAGGCTTCTTCTTTATTACTCCAAAACATGCATCTAGTTAGATTCAGGTTTAAATTACAAAGGATAAATCCACAAATAAAAAAGGCAAAAAAGTAGGCTTCACTACATATCTTGAAAGTAAAATGTGGGGCTCGGCCATGTCTAAGAATTCATATTACTCCAAAACATGCATCTAATTAAATTCATGTCCCAATCAAACAGGAAAACAAATTATTTCCACAAATAAAAAAGGGGAGGGGGGAAAAGGCTTTGCTACACATCTTAAAATAGAGTCTGGGGCTCAACCACTTCCATGGACTTCTATCACTCCAAAACATGAATCTGATTGAATTCAGGTTTGAGTCAAATAAGGGAAAAATTGTTTCACACAAATCAAAAAGGGCAAAAAAAGTAGGCTTTGCTACACATCTTAAAGTAAAGTCTGGAGGTCTAGACCTCTTTTTATTACTCCAAAACATGCATCCAGGTAGATTCAGGTTTAAAACACAAAAGATAAAAATGTTTTCCACAAATAAAAAAGGCAAAAAGTAGGCTTCGCTACACATCTTAAAGTAAGATCTAGGGCTTAGCCATGTCTAAGTATTCATATAACTCCGCAACATGCATCTAATTAAATTCACGTTCCAGTCAAACAGGGAAACAAATGTTAGACAAATAAAAGGGGACAGGGGGGAAGGCTTTGCTACACATCTTAAAGTAGAGTCTGGGGCTCAGCCACGTCCATGGACTTCTACTACTCCAAAACATGAATCTGATTGAATTCAGGTTTGAGTCAAATAAGGGAAAAATTGTTTCACACAAATCAAAAAGGGCAAAAAAAGTAGGCTTTGCTACACATCTTAAAGTAAAGTCTGGAGGTCTAGACCTCTTTTTATTACTCCAAAACATGCATCCAGGTAGATTCAGGTTTAAAACACAAAAGATAAAAATGTTTTCCACAAATAAAAAAGGCAAAAAGTAGGCTTCGCTACACATCTTAAAGTAAGATCTAGGGCTTAGCCATGTCTAAGTATTCATATAACTCCGCAACATGCATCTAATTAAATTCATGTTCCAGTCAAACAGGGAAACAAATGTTAGACAAATAAAAGGGGACAGGGGGGAAGGCTTTGCTACACATCTTAAAGTAGAGTCTGGGGCTCAGCCACGTCCATGGACTTCTACTACTCCAAAACATGAATCTGATTGAATTCAGGTTTGAGTCAAATACGGGAAAAAATGGTTTCACACAAATAAAAAAGGGCAAAAAAAGTAGGCTTTGCTACACATCTTAAAGTAAAGTCTGGAGGTCTAGACCTCTTTTTATTACTCCAAAACATGCATCCAGGTAGATTCAGGTTTAAAACACAAAAGATAAAAATGTTTTCCACAAATAAAAAAGGCAAAAAGTAGGCTTCGCTACACATCTTAAAGTAAGATCTAGGGCTTAGCCATGTCTAAGTATTCATATAACTCCGCAACATGCATCTAATTAAATTCACGTTCCAGTCAAACAGGGAAACAAATGTTAGACAAATAAAAGGGGACAGGGGGGAAGGCTTTGCTACACATCTTAAAGTAGAGTCTGGGGCTCAGCCACGTCCATGGACTTCTACTACTCCAAAACATGAATCTGATTGAATTCAGGTTTGAGTCAAATACGGGAAAAAATGGTTTCACACAAATAAAAAAGGGCAAAAAAGTAGGCTTTGCTACACATCTTAAAGTAAAGTCTGGAGCTCTCTGCCTCTTTGTATTACTCCAAAGCATGCATTCAGGTAAATTCAGGTTTAAATCACACAGGATAAAAATGTTTTCCACAAATAAAGGCAAACAAGTAGGCTTCGCTACACATCTGGAAAGTACAGTGTGCAAGTATTTATATTACTCCAAAACATGCATGCAATTCAATTCAAGCTCAAGTCAATTAGGGCAGAAATCGAGTCAGAAACAATAGATGAAAAAAATGAGGCTTCACTGCACATCTTAAAACAAACAAATGTGTACACCTCCACAACATACATTTAGTCAACTACAGGTTTGAGTCCAAAAGGATAAAAAAAAACAAGTAAAAAGGGGCTTTTAGTGACGCAGCTTTAAGGTTACCATGGCGAAGGAGGCAAAAAAGCTCCATCAGTGTGGAAGCGGAACAAGAGAGAGGGAAGCCAAGTGAGAATGAATGAATGAATGAATGAATGAATGGATGAATGAATGAATGAATGAATGAATGAATGAATGGTGGAGCTGCTGTGCATTGACAAAGGTTGGCCATGGAGGATGAAGATGGAGGAGCAGCCTCGTCTCTCATCCGCTTGCGTCATGGCGTCCTCAAAGCAGCTCGCCAACAAAACACCAACGTCACTCAGCAGCTGACAGTTGAAGGCTCACTAAACCTAACATGTGCGTTCCACGAACACACGATTAGACCTCCTAGAACACATGCCAGGCCTACCAAATAATGGCGAGCACTCACGATACACAAATCCCTGTTGTTCTTTAATGGCGAGCACTCAAGATACACGTAATTCCTTATTGTTCTTTAATGGCTAGCACTCACGATACACGTAATTCCTTATTGTTCTTTAATTACTAGTACTCACGATACACGTACTCCCTTATTGTTCTTTATTGGCGAGCACTTACGATATATGTAATTCCTTATTGTTCTGTAATGGCTAGCACTCACGATACAGGTAATTCCTTATTGTTCTTTAATGGCTAACACTCACGATACACATAATTTCTTATTGTTCTTTAATTACTAGTACTCACGATACACGTACTCCCTTATTGTTCTTTAATGGCTAACACTCACGATATATGTATGTAATTCCTTATTGTTCTGTATTGGCTAAAACACTCACGATACAGGTAATTCCTTATTGTTCTTTAATGGCTAACACTCACGATACAGGTAATTCCTTATTGTTCTTTAATGGCTAACACTCACGATACACATAATTTCTTATTGTTCTTTAATTACTAGTACTTACGATACACGTACTCCCTTATTGTTCTTTAATGGCTAACACTCACGATATATGTATGTAATTCCTTATTGTTCTGTATTGGCTAAAACACTCACGATACAGGTCATTCCTTATTGTTCTTTAATGGCTAACACTCACGATACAGGTAATTCCTTATTGTTCTTTAATGGCTAGCACTCACGATACACGTAATTTCTTATTGTTCTTTATTGACTAGCACTCACGATATATGTAATTCCTTATTGTTCTTTAATTACGAGTACTCACGATACACATCATTTCTTATTGTTCTTTAATTACTAGTACTCACGATACACATACTCCCTTATTGTTCTTTATTGGCGGGGACTCACAATACACAAATTCTTAATGTTCTTTAATAGCTAACACTCACGATACACAAATTCTTAATGTTCTTTATTGGCTAGCACTTAAGGTACACGTAATTCCTTATTGTTCTTTAATGGCTAGCACTCACGATACTCATAATTCCTTATTGTTCTTTAATGGCTAGCACTCACGATACACGTAATTCCTTATTGTTCTTTAATGGCTAGCACTCACGATACTCATAATTCCTTATTGTTCTTTAATTACTAGCACTCACGATACACATAAATTCTTATTGTTCTTTAATTACTAGTACTCACGATACACATACTCCCTTATTGTTCTTTATTGGCGAGGACTCACATTACACAAATTCTTAATGTTCTTTAATAGCTAACACTCACGATACACAAATTCTTAATGTTCTTTATTGGCTAGCACTTACGATACACGTAATTTCTTATTGTTCTTTATTGACTAGCACTCACGATATATGTAATTCCTTATTGTTCTTTAATTACGAGTACTCACGATACACATCATTTCTTATTGTTCTTTAATTACTAGTACTCACGATACACATACTCCCTTATTGTTCTTTATTGGCGAGGACTCACATTACACAAATTCTTAATGTTCTTTAATAGCTAACACTCACGATACACAAATTCTTAATGTTCTTTATTGGCTAGCACTTACGATACACGTAATTCCTTATTGTTCTTTAATGGCTAGCACTCACGATACTCATAATTCCTTATTGTTCTTTAATGGCTAGCACTCACGATACACGTAATTCCTTATTGTTCTTTATTGACTAGCACTCACGATATATGTAATTCCTTATTGTTCTTTAATTACGAGTACTCACAATACACATCATTTCTTATTGTTCTTTAATTACTAGTACTCACGATACACATAATTTCTTATTGTTCTTTAATTACTAGTACTCATGATACACATACTCCCTTATTGTTCTTTATTGGCGAGGACTCACAATACACAAATTCTTAATGTTCTTTAATAGCTAACACTCACGATACACAAATCCCTGTTGTTCTTTATTGGCTAGCACTTACGATACACGTAATTCCTT
Source organism: Nerophis lumbriciformis (assembly GCF_033978685.3). Lineage (NCBI taxonomy): Eukaryota > Metazoa > Chordata > Actinopteri > Syngnathiformes > Syngnathidae > Nerophis > Nerophis lumbriciformis. Next base: position 56,429,991 of record NC_084553.2, read on the forward strand.
ATTGTTCTTTAATGGCTAGCACTCACGATACTCATAATTCCTTATTGTTCTTTAATGGCTAGCACTCACGATACACGTAATTCCTTATTGTTCTTTAATGGCTAGCACTCACGATACTCATAATTCCTTATTGTTCTTTAATTACTAGCACTCACGATACACATAATTTCTTATTGTTCTTTAATTACTAGTACTCACGATACACATACTCCCTTATTGTTCTTTATTGGTTAACACTCACGATACAGGTAATTCCGTATTGTTCTTTAATGGCTAACACTCACAATACACGTACTCCCTTATTGTTCTTTATTGGCGAGCACTCACAATACACAAATTCTTAATGTTCTTTATTGGCTAGCACTCACGATACACGTAATTCCTTATTGTTCTTTAATGGCTAACACTCATGATAAACGTAATTCCTTATTGTTCTTTTATCGTAATTTCAGTGTGATATATTTTGTCATTTCACTAATGCTAACAGTAAACATGCTATCGTTAGCATAATACTGTTAGCATAGCAGCTTTTTTTTCAGCTAATTTTGCTCATATTTTTTGCTACTTGACGCTATCTGCCAAGCATGTTAACTGTTAGCATTTGAGCTTTTCTTCAGCATTCACACAAAATGTCTACCAAGAAAAATAAAATGTCAAAACTACCAAAATGGCCCACGGCATTCTTTGATTTGTCAATGTGGCCCTTTTAACGCATGCTAATGATCTTTTTTGAGATAATTTACCAGGTATACACCTCAGTGTCATATATTTTTTCATTTCACTAATGCTAACAGTAAACATGCTATCGTTAGCATAATACAGTTAGCACAGCAGCTTTTTTTTAGCTAATTTTGCTCTTCTTTTCTTTTTTTTACTTGACGCTACCTGCCAAGCATGCTAATTGTTAGCATTTCTGTTTGGCTTCAGTGTTCACACAAAATTTCTACTCAAGAAAAAAAAAAATTCAAAACTACCAAAATGGCCCGCGGCATTCTTTGATTTTTTTTTTGTAGCTAATTTTGCTCTTTTTTTTTTTTTTACTTGACATTATCTGCCAAGCATGCTAACTGTTAGCTTTTTTTTTTTTTAAATGTTATAACTACCAAAATGGCCCACAGCATTCTTTTATTTGTCAATGTGGGCCTTTTAACGCATGCTAATTATCTTTTTTTTTTAGATAATTTACCAGGTATACACCTCAGTGTCATATATTTTGTCATTTCACTAATGCTAACAGTAAATATGCTATTGTTAGCATAACACTGTTAGCATGGCAGCTTTTTTTTTTTTTAGCTTATTTTGCTCATATTTTTTGCTACTTGACGCTATCTACCAATCATGCTAACTTTTAGCATTTGAGTTTGGCTTCAACATTCACACAAAATTTCTACCAAGAATTTTTTTCCCCCAAACCTACCAAAATGGCCCACGGCATTCATTGATTTTTTTTTAGCTAATTTTGCTTTTTTTTTTACTTGACGCTATCTGCCAAGCATGCTAATTGTTAGCATTTAGAATATTTTTTTTTTTAAACTACCAAAATGGCCCACGGCATTCTTTGATTTGTCAATGTGGCCCTTTTAACGCATGCTAATTATCTTTTTTGAGATAATTTACTAGCTATACACCTGAGTGTCATATTTCTCATTTCACTAATGCTAACAGTAAACATGCTATCGTTAGCATAACACTGTTAGCATGGCAGCTTTTTTTTCAGCTCATTTTGCTCATATTTTTTGTTACTTGACGCTATCTCCCAAATATGCTAACTGTTAGCATTTACAGTTTGGCTTCAGCATTCACACAAAATGTCTACCAAGAAATTTTTTTTTTCAAAACTACCAAAATGGCCCATGGCATTCTTAGATTTGTCAATGTGGCCCTTTTAACGCATGCTAATGATCTTTTTTGAGATAATTTACCAGGTATACACCTGAGTGTCATATATTTTGTCATTTCACTAATGCTAACAGTAAATATGCTATCGTTAGCATAACACTGTTAGCATGGCAGCTTTTTTTAAGCTCATTTTGCTCATATGTTTTGCTACTTGACGCTATCTGCCAAGCATGCTAATTGTTAGCATTTCAGTTTGGCTTCAGCATTCACACAAAATGTCTACCAAAAAAATAAAATGCCAAAACTACCAAAATGGCCCACGGCATTCTTTGATTTTTCAATGTTTTCAAAAAAAAAAAAAAAAAAAAAACATCAAAATTGTCCTGTTTTATCAATCAATTAATCAATCAATGTTTACTTATATAGCCCTAAATCACAAGTGTCTCAAAGGGCTGCACAAGCCACAACGACATCCTCGGCTCAGATCCCACATCAGGGCGAAGAAAAAACTCAACCCAATGGGACAATGAGAAACCTTGGAGGGGAACGCCGATGTTCCCGGGAGACTCCCGAATTTCAGTGCCCCTCCCGAAAATCTCCCGGGACAACCATTCTCCCGAATTTCTCCTGATTTCCCCCCGTACAACAATATCGGGGGCGTGCCTTAAAGGCACTGCCTATAGCGTCCGCTTTTCCTCCATACAAACAGCGTGCCGGCCCAGTCACATAATATATGCGGCTTTTACACGCACACAAGTGAATGCAATTCATACTTGGTCAACAGCCATACGGGTCCCACTGAGGGTGGCCGTATAAACAACTATAACACTGTTACAAATATGCGCCACACTGTGAACCCACACCAAACAAGAATGACAAACACATTTCGGGAGAACATCCGCACTGTAACACAACAAACACAACAGAACAAATACCCAGAATCCCATGCAGCACTAACTCTTGCGGGATGCTACAATATACACCCCCCCCTCCCCCCCATCTCCCGAATTCGGAGGTCTCTGGTCGACCGGTGCAATGGACGTCGAGTGGATCTAGCATAATATTGTGTTTCATAGTGGATCTTTAAGATAAAAACAGCCGTGCACTCTTGACATATAGATGATCTTTGATTGCGCTCGTGTTCTGATTGCCGTGAATGACAAACGACAGCATTTAGCTTTGCGAGTGTGCAGGTGTGTTTTTCAAATCCAAACCGCATTTGAGCAGGAAATGGCCGGGACTAATCCAATCCTCGCTACAGTACACCCATGCTGGATTGGTCTCATTTGGCTGATATCTTTTAAAAGCAAATTCTCTATCGTCTGGAAATCACTGGATCCTCTCCCGAGCTCCCCGTCAACAAAACAAGCGGGTTTGACGTGAAGGGCGAGCATCGGCGCTGCGCTCTCGCTTCCACTTCCTTTATTTCTCATTCCGCGCAATGGCAGCAGCATTTGAAATCAACACTGATACAGCATCCTGTTAATATCGTTATCTTTGAGCCGCTTCTTCACGTCGACGAGGCTAATTCGATATCGGGACACAGGAGGATGGCAAGAACCAGAGCACTAATCCAATCCCGCCTGCTCTTACATTAGTCACTGCTATGGAAATGCACCATACAGGGGGTCTGGAATCTAAACCACATGGGCACAACTTCCGGTTTTCACCAGTCCCCCATCGCTTTGAATGTTCTGAGCTCCTATTTTCATGCCAGGGTCATATTGAGCGGAATAAAGTTTCACTGTGGAGATGAGCTCAGGGGTTTAGTACCGTATTTTCCAGACCATAGGGCACACCAGATTATAAGGCGCACTGCCGACGAACGGGTCTATTCAGGTTTATTTTCATATATAAGGCGCACTGGATTATAAGGCGCATTAAAAGAGTCATATATATTTTTCTTTTCTAAATGTAAAACACTTATTTGTGGTCTACATAACATGTAATGATGGTTCTTTGGTCAAAATATTGCATATATTATGTTTTACAGATCATCTTCAAGTCGCTTTCTGACAGTCTTATTTACTTCGGCAGCGTCTTCTCCCCGTCATCTTTGTTGTAGCGGTGTAGCGTGCAAGGACGGGAGTGGAAGAAGGGTCAAAAGATGGAGCTAACTGTTTTAATGACATTCAGACTTTACTTAAATCAATAACGGAGCAACAACAAGGCCGGAAATGTGTCCCGTGAAAAACCGTCCAACCGGAACTCTAATAACTAAAGTTCCTTGGGTGAATAATGTACACTCACTACACCGGTATGTTTTAGCACTTTCATGGTGAGTTTACTGACAGATATAAGTAAGAACTTTACACTACTTTTTATCAGAAATGGCAACAGCGGAGGATGAATGTCCCATAACAAGAAGATAGAGAAAAAAAAGAAGCTTATCGACTACGGTGTTGCCACGAACTACAAAGGCGGACTCGCGCAAATTTTCAGGACTTATGTAGATCCCAAATACAGATGAGCATCTCCTCATCCGGAAACAACAACAAGGCCGGAATTGTGTCCCGTGAAAAAACGTTCGACCGGATCTCTAATAACTAAAGTTCCTTGGGTGAATAATGTACACTCACTATACCGGTATGTTTTAGTGCTTTCATGGTGAGTTTACTGACAAATATAAGTAAGAACTTTACACTACTTTATATCAGAAATGGCAACAGCGGAGGATGAATGTCCCATAACAAGAAGATAGAGAAAAAGAAAAAGCTTATCGACTACGGTGTTGCCACGGACTACAAAGGCGGACACGCGCAAATTTTCAGGACTTATGTAGATCCCAAATACAGATCAGCAGGTACCAGAAGGTGAGAAAAGTTGCTTTTGCATAATATTGTGAAACAAAACACCAGATAATTTTTGTCTTACCTTTTACACACACCATAATAATACTCGTAGGTTGAAGCACAGTACAATCCATCAAGCGGTGCGGCTTCATAGCTTACCAAAGTCGTACTAAAACATTTTGATAGATTTTTGAGCGCCGTGTGTAATGTTGTATATTTTCAATGGAACATATAACATTTTGGTGTTGTTTACTTGAGTCAAATTGCAGTCTACACGAGGGATGTCCCGATCCAGGTTTTTGCACTTCCGATCCGATACCGATATCGTTTTTGCACTTCCGATCCGATACCGATACTGACCGATACTGGCCTATTTGAGCATGTATTAAAGTTTAAAGTTATTTAGCCTACTTAGTTGTCAGAATCATGTTGAAAAGGGTTTTAGTACTCTTGATAACAACTAGCCAACTGAATTAGGGGAGTTTGAATAATACACAATGGTTGGTAACAAGAAACTGACCTGTTTATTCAAGGATAAACACAAAATAGACAAAATTATACATGACAAACAGAAATGGCATCATTGAACTAGGGCTGGGCGATATGGCCTTTTTTTAATATTGCAATATTTTAAGGCCATATTGCGATACACAATATATATCTCGATATTTTGCCTTAGCCTTGAATGAACACTTGATGCATATAATCACAGCAGTATGATGATTCTATGTGTTTTGATTGATTGATTGAGACTTTTATTAGTAGGTTGCACAGTGAAGTACATATTCCGTACAATTGACCACTAAATGGTAACACCCGAATAAGTTTTTCAACTTGTTTCAGTCGGGGTCCACTTAAATTGATTCATGATACAGATATATACTATCAGATATATACTATCATCATAATACAGTCATCACACAAGATAATCACATTGAATTATTTACATTATTTATAATCCAGGGTGTGGAGGGGGGCGTCGGATGTAAGTGTCAAAAAGACAGCCAAAAGAGTTTGATATGAGAATAAATCTAAAGTTAAAATATAGGGTAGAAATGCACCCATTTGCAGGAAATGTAGTCTTGATTTTCAACATTTTCTTTTAAGGCTTGCATGTCTACATTAAAACATTCTTCTTCATACTGCATTAATATATGCAACTTTTAAACTTTCACGCAGAGAAGGAAATCACAACTAAAAAAATCTCTAATTTTTTCATACGGTGTTGATTTGGAAATTTTTGCCTCTGCATTTTGATGGTGTGGACGTGTGGCACCGAATGGAGATAAGCGTCTCGACAGACGTTATAATATTTGAACAATGATGACGAAAACTGTTTTCTCTGTCGTGTCGGTGTGTCAAAAATTGTTATGCGCTTATTTTTTTATTTGATTTTGTGCATGGCATACAATTGCTATGCGCAGAGGACGCTTAAACAGTGCGCAATTGCACAAGCACGCACCTTAGAGAGAACGTTGGTCACACGGCTGCGCGAGCATCACAGCTAACGTTAGCCATGCTGCTACCTCTCTGCTCGGGGAGGACGTATACGTATGTGACGTATGACGTGACAGTATGTGACGTGTGTAAGAAGGTGCGCTTGCTGTCTGTGAGAGGGAGACACAGAAAAGAGTGAGAAGAGCCTGTCGTGTAATGCCAGCAGCTAAAAGCAACTGCGTGAGAATCCACAGACCTGTGGATGTGTTGAAGGTGTGCTGGAAAATGCGGAACGGAAATAGGGAGCAGCAGAAAAGTGGAATGTATTATTTAAATAGTGACCTGGCCAAGAGGGCAGGGAGCGGAGTTTTTTTTTTTAAACTGGATCTGGATCGGCATTTTCCCATGCCTTGCCGATACGCATTTTTTTGCAAATATCGGCGGCCGATCCGATCCAAATATCGGATCGGGACATCCCTAATCTACACGTATCTCTTATGTGTGACTGCAATCATAGTGCAGTCTACACGTATCTCTTATGTGTGACTGCAATCATAGTGCAGTCTACACGTATCTCTTATGTGTGACTGCCATCTACTGGTCACACTTGTCATTTCACCATGTACCAAATAAAACTGCTTTGAGGTCAGTAAGCAAAACCAGAATTATTCCATACATTATGCGCACCGGGTTATAAGGCGCACTGTCGAGTTTTGAGAAAATGAAAGGATTTTAAGTGCGCCTTATAGTCCGGAAAATATGGTACCTATCCCCTCAGGAAAAACTTTGCTCTTAAGTACCACCACAATGACCAACTTTGAAATACAATGGCGTAGTCGGCCTGACCTACTCAGTGGCCTAGTGGTTAGAGTGTCCGCCCTGAGATCGGTAGGTTGTGAGTTCAAACCCCCGGTCGAGTCATACCAAAGACTATAAAAAAATGGGACCCATTACCTCACTGCTTGGCACTCAGCATCAAGGGTTGAAAATGGGGGTTAAATCACCAAAATGATTCCCGGGCGCGGCCACCGCTGCTGCTCACTGCTCCCCTCACCTCCGAGGGGGTGTACAAGGGTGATAGGTCAAATGCAGAGGACACATTTCACCACACCTAGTGTGTGTGTGACAATCATTGGTACTTTAACTTTAAATATTCCATAAAAACAAGGCAGGGGTTTTATTTAACAAGTATATTTAAAATGATGGCCACTTTAACATTACCCGCAGTTTGAAAATAGGAAAATAAAACACTGTACTTTAATCAAGTGATCCTAGATGGAGCCCGAGTACCACTCTTGATGAGCTTCAAAAAGTAGTCACCTGAAATGGTTTTCACTTTACAGGTGTGCTTGAAGCTCATCGAGAGAATGTCAAGAGTGTGCAAAGCAGTAATCAGAGCAAAGGGTGGCTATTTTGAAGAAACTAGAATATAACACATGTTTTCAGTTATTTCACCTTTTTTTTGTTAAGTGCATAACTCCACATGTGTTCATTCATAGTTTTGATGCCTTCAGTGACAATCTACAATGTAAATAGTCATGAAAACAAAGAAAACTTATTGACTGAGAAAGTGTGTCCAAACATTTGGCCTGTACTGTATATAAATGACTTCTTGGTCTGGTTCCCTTATTTAGGTGATTTTTTATGTCTAGAGACTCCAGTCGCTACAGCTTAAGGTCACAGAACATACTTCGAATGTTTGTTCCTAGACGCAACACTAATCTTGGAGAAAAAAAAAGCTTTCAGATATGCTGCTCCATGGTCATGGAATAACTTACAGAAGGGTCTGAGGTTACCTGAACTCATCACTTTGAGGGAATTTCAGGCCATTTTAAAAGGATCGAGAAACTTTCTATTAGACATCTTTTTAGGTTGTTTTTTCTGAAACGTTTTATACATCGTTTTTATGTCAATATATGCAATAGGGACAAGCGGTAGAAAATGGATGGATGGATATGCAAGAATTGTATCCTTAATTGTGTGTGACTGCTGCTGTCTTCTGTTGTTTTTACATGTATTTCTGTGACTTGTTTTTGTTGCCCTCTTGGCCAGGTCACACTTGGAAAATAAATTTTAATCTCAATGAGTTTTGACCTAGTTTAATAAAGGATATTGATTGACTGAAATTGGGGTGTGTCATTTCGTAATGGGGAATGGATGTTAATGTCTCTTGTTTTCATGTTAGCCTTTCTAGCGAGCTAGCACCAGTCAGTCTGTGCACTGCAAAAAGTCAGTGTTTAAAAACAAGAAAAAAAATTACAAAAATTAGGGGCATTTTATTTGAACTAAGCAAAATTATCTGTCAATAAAACAAGAAAATTTGGCTTGTCAAGATTTTCCAAAACAAGTAAAATTAGCTCACCTCAATGAACCCCAAAATACCTTAAAATAAGTATATTCTCACTAATAACAAGTGCAATTTTCTTGGTAGAAAAAAATGACCTTTTTTTGCTCAATATGTTGAAAAATATTCTTAAATAAGTAAATGCTAGTGCCATTATCTTGACATAATGATATGCGCTCTGCATCATGATTTTTTTTTTTCATGCTTGAAGTAAGAAATGATTACTTTAAAAAAGTAGTTTTATACTTGTGAGTGTTGATGACACAGCTTTGCATCAGTTGATATTCTAGTTTCAAGCATGTTTTACTCAATATAGGTCATAAAATCTCAGCTACAAACTGTTATATCTTACTGAGATAATTTCGGACCAAACCCTTAAAACATGTAAAACACTAACATAAAATCTGCTTAGTGAAAAGAATGATCTTATCAGACAGAAAATAAGCAAATATCACCCTTATTTGAGATATGTATTCTTACTTAGATTTCAGTTTTTTTTCAGTGTGAGTTTATCAATATTTTTATTTATTTATTTACAACAGTAAGAACGGGGCGGGTATAGCTCGGTTGGTCGGGTGGCCGTGTCAGCAACTTGAGGGTTCCGTGTTCGATCCCCGCTTCCGCCATCCTAGTCACTGCCATTGTGTCCTTGAGCAAGACACTTTACCCACCTGCTCCCAGTGCCAGCCACACTTGTTTAAATGCAACTTAGACATTGGGTTTCACTATGTAAAAAGTGCTTTGAGTCACTAGAGAAAAGCGCTATATAAATGATTAAATTCCATTTTTAATATATATTTTAATAAATTTTATATATATATATATATATATATATATATATACACACACACACACACACACACACACACACACACACACACACACACACACACACACACACACACACACACACACACACACACACACACAGTACAGGCCAAAAGTTTGGACACACCTTCTCACCTTTGTGTTTTTTTCTTTATTTTCATGACTATTTACATTGTAGATTGTCACTGAAGGCATCAAAACTATGAATGAACACATGTAAAATAACTGATAACATGTTTTATGTTCTAGTTTCTTCAAAATAGCCACCCTTTGCTCTGATTACTGCTTCGCACACTCTTGGCATTCTCTCGATGAGCTTCAAGAGGTAGTCACCTGAAATGGTTTTCACCCATACTTGCCAACCCTCCCGGATTTTCCGGGAGACTCCCGGAATTCAGCGCCTCTCCCGAAAACCTCCCGGGACAAATTTTCTCCCGAAAATCTCCCGAAATTCAGGCGGAGCTGGAGGCCACGCCCCCTCCAGCTCCAAGCGGACCTAAGTCCGCTTTCCCGCAATATAAACAGCGTGCCTGCCCAATCACGTTATAACTGTAGAATGGTCGAGGGCGAGTTCTTAGTTTCTTATGTGGGTTTATTGTTAGGCAGTTTCATTAACGTCCTCCCAGCGCGGTAACAACACACAACAGCAGCAGTCACGTTTCCGTCTACCGTAAAGCAGTTTGTCTGCCGTAAACAGCAATGTTGTGACACTCTTAAACAGGGCAATACTGCCATCTACTGTACATGCATATGTGACAATAACATCTAGGGCTTTTAGAGAGTGTAGTGCACAACTGCTCACACAACAAGGAGACGAAGCAGAAGAACGAGGAAGATACAGCCGTGGCGACGCCGACGACGAGTAAAATGAAGAAATACGCTTGTAAGTTCCAAGCCGCAGCTGCGATTGGACCTAGATAGCCTCCGGGAAGAAGTAGTGGACTACCAAGTGCTTTGCACTGAAGATCTTCCTCAGGAAGCAAAGATTGACCGGTTTTTGGGCCATGCTAGGGAGAGATGGAAGATTCCAGACTCTAGTGCATTTGATGAAAGCACTTTTGTGCGTGCCACACAGCAATGCATCATCAGCGAGGGTGTTCAGCATGGTAAGAAAAATAGTGACAGAGAATAGAACAAGGATGGACAATTCAACCCTTAACTCAACAATGAGTAGATGAGTGTTATGTGTGTGTATACAGGTAAAAGCCAGTAAATTAGAATATTTTGAAAAACTTGATTTATTTCAGTAATTGCATTCAAAAGGTGTAACTTGTACATTATATTTATTCATTGCACACAGACTGATGCATTCAAATGTTTATTTCATTTAATTTTGATGATTTGAAGTGGCAACAAATGAAAATCCAAAATTCCGTGTGTCACAAAATTAGAATATTACTTAAGGCTAATACAAAAAAGGGATTTTTAGAAATGTTGGCCAACTGAAAAGTATGAAAATGAAAAATATGAGCATGTACAATACTCAATACTTGGTTGGAGCTCCTTTTGCCTCAATTACTGCGTTAATGCGGCGTGGCATGGAGTCGATGAGTTTCTGGCACTGCTCAAGTGTTATGAGAGCCCAGGTTGCTCTGATAGTGGCCTTCAACTCTTCTGCGTTTTTGGGTCTGGCATTCTGCATCTTCCTTTTCACAATACCCCACAGATTTTCTATGGGGCTAAGGTCAGGGGAGTTGGCGGGCCAATTTAGAACAGAAATACCATGGTCCGTAAACCAGGCACGGGTAGATTTTGCGCTGTGTGCAGGCGCCAAGTCCTGTTGGAACTTGAAATCTCCATCTCCATAGAGCAGGTCAGCAGCAGGAAGCATGAAGTGCTCTAAAACTTGCTGGTAGATGGCTGCGTTGACCCTGGATCTCAGGAAACAGAGTGGACCGACACCAGCAGATGACATGGCACCCCAAACCATCACCCAACCATGCAAATTTTGCATTTCCTTTGGAAATCGAGGTCCCAGAGTCTGGAGGAAGACAGGAGAGGCACAGGATCCACGTTGCCTGAAGTCTAGTGTAAAGTTTCCACCATCAGTGATGGTTTGGGGTGCCATGTCATCTGCTGGTGTCGGTCCACTCTGTTTCCTGAGATCCAGGGTCAACGCAGCCGTCTACCAGCAAGTTTTAGAGCACTTCATGCTTCCTGCTGCTGACCTGCTCTATGGAGATGGAGATTTCAAGTTCCAACAGGACTTGGCGCCTGCACACAGCGCAAAATCTACCCGTGCCTGGTTTACGGACCATGGTATTTCTGTTCTAAATTGGCCCGCCAACTCCCCTGACCTTAGCCCCATAGAAAATCTGTGGGGTATTGTGAAAAGGAAGATGCAGAATGCCAGACCCAAAAACGCAGAAGAGTTGAAGGCCACTATCAGAGCAACCTGGGCTCTCATAACACCTGAGCAGTGCCAGAAACTCATCGACTCCATGCCACGCCGCATTAACGCAGTAATTGAGGCAAAAGGAGCTCCAACCAAGTATTGAGTATTGTACATGCTCATATTTTTCATTTTCATACTTTTCAGTTGGCCAACATTTCTAAAAATCCCTTTTTTGTATTAGCCTTAAGTAATATTCTAATTTTGTGACACACGGAATTTTGGATTTTCATTTGTTGCCACTTCAAATCATCAAAATTAAATGAAATAAACATTTGAATGCATCAGTCTGTGTGCAATGAATAAATATAATGTACAAGTTACACCTTTTGAATGCAATTACTGAAATAAATCAAGTTTTTCAAAATATTCTAATTTACTGGCTTTTACCTGTATGTGTAAATAAATGAACACTGAAATTCAAATATTTCTTATATATATATATATATATATAATAAAATAAATATATATTTATAGCTAGAATTCACTGAAAGTCAACTATTTCTTATATATATATATATATATATATATATATATGAAATACTTGACTTGGTGAATTCTAGCTGTAAATATACTCCTCCCCTCTTAACCACGCCCCCAAACATGCCCCACCCCCCACCTCCCGAAATCGGAGGTCTCAAGGTTGGCAAGTATGATTCTAGTGTCTTTAAAATAGCACCCTTTGCTCTGATTACTGCTTTGCACACTCTTGGCATTCTCTCGATGAGCTTCAAGAGGTAGTCACCTGAAATGGTTTTCACTTCACAGGTGTCATAGTTTTGATGCCTTCAGTGACAATTTACAATGTAAATAGTCATGAAAATAAAGAAAACACATTGAAATGAGAATGTGTCCAAACCTGTGCGTGCAAACAAAACCATGAAACATTTAAGTCCCATCTCAAAACTCATTTGTATACTCTAGCCTTTGAATAGCCCCCCTTTTTTAGACCAGTTGATCTGCCGTTTCTTTTCTTTTCTCCTCTGCTCCCCCTATCCCTTGTGGAGGGGAAGACACACAGATCCGGTGGCCATGGATGGGGTGCTGGCTGTCCGGGGTCGGGACCCGGGGTGGACCGCTCGCCTGTATATTGGTTGGGAACATCTCTGCGCTGCTGACCCTTCTCCGCTCGGGATGGTTTCCTGCTGACCCCACTGTGGACTGGACTCTTACTGTTATGCTGGATCCACTATGGACTGGACTCTCACAATATTATGTTAGACCCACTCGACATCCATTGCATTCGGTCTCCCTAGAGGGGGGGGGGTTACCCACATATGCGGTCCTCTCCAAGGTTTCTCATAGTCATTCACATCGACGTCCCACTGGGGTGAGTTTTTCCTTGCCCTTATGTGGGCTATACCGAGGATGTCGTTGTGGCTTGTGCAGCCCTTTGAGACACTTGTGATTTAGGGCTATATAAATAAACATTGATTGATTGATTGATTGATTGATTGATGTAGATTACCCATATGGCCCACCAACTACTTCTTGGAGATCATCAAGCAGCATATCATGCATTGTCTTGATTACATTTTGGTCAGAGCAGCATCAAAGTGAGCCTTTAGCCAGACTGCGTGTGGACGTCCTCCATAGTGCAAAGATAACGCCTGTGGCGTCCATTGAAGTGTCCGTGCAGTGACTACGCTATCATAGAACACGCAAAGTTCAGATTGTGCTCTTCTGTTTTCTCCATGAACAATATTGTCCTTATACTCTGCATTTTCTTGCCTGATTCGAAACAAACTAAAGATGAGGTCGTGTCTTCAGCCTTTTTTTTATTTTTTTATTAGCGGGGCAAACGGCCCCCGATCTTTTCCCAAAGCTGCTTTTTTACAGCCGTCTTTGTGTCGGCATTCAATAGCAGACAAAGAGTGACCTCTGCAAAAAGAAAGCCAAGAGACGCATTTTTCAGCCTACGCGACACAGACGCTGAGGTCAAAGAACAAATGCTTCTAATCTCTAATGTCTCTAATCTCCTTCAGTGCACACATGAAGCAAACATGATTTCAAGACCAATTGGATCCATTCTTGTCCGACAGATGATTCTCTAGAGGCCACTATCTGGACAGTTTCTATTTATAGATCACTTCTACTCAAGTGTCACTTGTAACTGACCAGTTTGTTTCTCCATGAGTGCTTTATCAGGATGATAATGATATTTTATTGATATTAATCAGAAAAATACTTTAATAATAATACTCGTAATATTTTCTGAGCGGTAAGACATACTTGCCAACCCTCCCGAATTTTCCGGGAGACTCCCGAAATTCAGCGCCTCTCCCGAAAACCTCCCGGGACAAATATTCTCCCGAAAATCTCCCGATTTTCAGCCGGAGCTGGAAGCCACGCCCCCTCCAGCTCCATGCGGACCTGAGTGAGGACAGCCTTTGTTCATGACGGGAGGACAACAGGGTGACAAGAACTAAATCATCCAGACTAGAGATAAATTGTATTATTATGTTTATCTTACCTAAAAATAAATATATTTATTAATTTACAAAAAAAAAAAAAAAATACATCCATCCATCCATCTTCTTCCGCTTATCCGAGGTCGGGTCGCGGGGGCAGCAGCCTAAGCAGGGAAGCCCAGACTTCCCTCTCCCCAGCCACTTCGTCCAGCTCCTCCCGGGGGATCCCGAGGCGTTCCCAGGCCAGCCGGGAGACATAGTCTTCCCAACGTGTCCTGGGTCTTCCTCGTGGCCTCCTACCGGTCGGACATGCCCTAAACACCTCCTTAGGGAGGCGCTCGGGTGGCATCCTGACCAGATGCCCGAACCACCTCATCTGGCTCCTCTCGATGCGGAGGAGCAGCGGCTTTACTTTGAGCTCCCCCCGGATGACAGAGCTTCTCACCCTATCTCTAAGGGAGAGCCCCGCCACGCGGCGGAGGAAACTCATTTCGGCCGCTTGTACCCGTGATCTTGTCCTTTCGGTCATAACCCAAAGCTCATGACCATAGGTGAGGATGGGAACGTAGATCGACCGGTAAATTGAGAGCTTTGCCTTCCGGCTCAGCTCCTTCTTCACCACAACGGATCGATACAGCGTCCGCATTACTGAAGACGCCGCACCGATCCGCCTGTCGATCTCACGATCCACTCTTCCCTCACTCGTGAACAAGACTCCGAGGTACTTGAACTCCTCCACTTGGGGCAAGATCTCCTCCCCAACCCGGAGATGGCACTCCACCCTTTTCCGGGCGAGAACCATGGACTCGGACTCTATATTTTGCTAAAAACATCAAAATTAATTGTATTTTTATTTGAATTTTTTCCTGACTCCTTATTACATCCAGCCATAGAATTATACATTAAAATAAACATATTTGAAATAATTGATTTTAAATTATCATAATAATTCATTTAAAATGACCATATTTAATTATTAAAATAATTGCTTGTTTATCAACAACTTTAGCATTTCTCAGATGCCAAATTATGTTATATTCCTTAATATTTATTTATGCAAGTTTGAAGTATCAATTATCTAAACACAGTTTTGTTTGCATATTTTCAGGATGTAGATATCTATATCTATATCTATATATATATATATATATATATACTGCATATCTATATATACATACATACATACACATACATACATACATATATATATACTGTATATGTATGAAATACTTGACTTGGTGAATTCTAGCTGTAAATATACTCCTCCCCTCTTAACCACGCCCCCAACCACGCCCCGCCCCACCCCGACCACGCCCCCACGCCCCTCCTCCCGAAATCGGAGGTCTCAAGGTTGGCAAGTACGCGGTAAGATTATATTTGATGAATACAGCCGTGGTCAAAAGTTTACATACACTTGTAAAGAACATAATGTCATGGCTGTCTTGATTTCCCAATCATTTCTACAACTCTTGTTTTTTTGTGATAGAGTGATTGGAGCACATACTTGTTGGTCACAGACAACAATCATGAAGTTTGCTTCTTTGATGAATTTATTATTAGAGATGTCCGATAATATCGGACTGCCGATATTATCGGCCGATGAATGCTTTAAAATGTAATATCGGAAATGATCGGTATCGGTTTCAAAAAGTTACATTTTATGACTTTTTAAAACACCGCTGTACGGAGCGGTACACAGACGTAGGGAGAAGTACAGAGCAGTTGCGTGTCCCAGTCTTGCCAACACCGCCCGATTTTCCCGGGAGACTCCCGAATTTCAGTGCCCCTCCCGAAAATCTCCCGGGGCAACCATTCTCCCGAACTTCTCCCGATTTCCACCCAGACAACAATATTGGGTGCGTGCCTTAAAGGCCTACTGAAACCCACTACTACCGACCACGCAGTCTGATAGTTTATATATCAATGATGAAATCTTAACATTGCAACACATGCCAATACGGCCGGGTTAGCTTACTAAAGTGCAATTTTAAATTTTGCGCGAAATATCCTGCTGAAAACGTCTCGGTATGATGACGTCAGCGCGTGACGTCGCGGATTGTAGAGGACATTTTGGGACAGCATGGTGGCCAGCTATTAAGTCGTCTGTTTTCATCGCAAAATTCCACAGTATTCTGGACATCTGTGTTGGTGAATCTTTTGCAATGTGTTCAATTAACAATGGAGACAGCAAAGAAGAAAGCTGTAGGTGGGAAGTGGTGTATTGCGGCCGACTTCAGCGACACAAAAACGGCCGGTGTTTCGTTGTTGAAAGATGACAGTCAAGCTTTACCATTGGCCTGTGGAGAACTGGGACAACAGAGATTCTTACCAGGAGGACTTTGAGTTGGATACGCAGACACGGTACCGTGAGTACGCTTCCAAACATTTGATCGCTTGCCCGTACGTGCGTGCCGCTATGTGCATGTCACGTACGTAACTTTGGGGACTTTGGGGAAATATATGTGCTGTATGAACTTTGGGGAGGTGAACGGTACTTTGGGCTGTGTGGTTGAGTGTGTTGTGCAGGTGTTTGAGTTGTATTGGCGGGTTATATGGACGGGAGGGGGGAGGTGTTTGTTATGCGGGATTCATTTGTGGCATATTAAATATAAGCCTGGTTGTGTTGTGGCTAATAGAGTATATATATGTCTTGTGTTTATTTACTGTTTTAGTCATTCCCAGCTGAATATCAGGTCCCACCCGCCTCTCACAGCATCTTCCCTATCTGAATCGCTCCCACTGCACTCTAGTCCTTCACTCTCACTTTCCTCATCCACAAATCTTTCATCCTCGCTCAAATTAATGGGGAAATCGTCGCTTTCTCGGTCCGAATCGCTCTCGCTGCTGGTAGCCATGATTGTAAACAATGTGCAGATGTGAGGAGCTCCACAACCTGTGACGTCACGCTACTCGTCTGCTACTTCCGGTAGAGGCAAGGCTTTTTTATCAGCGACCAAAAGTTGCGAACTTTATCGTCGATGTTCTCTACTAAATCCTTTCAGCAAAAATAAGGCAATATCGCGAAATGATCAAGTATGACACATAGAATGGAAGAAAATCGCATTTCAGTAGGCCTTTAAAGGCACTGCATTTGCGTGCCGGCCCAATGACATAATATTTACGGCTTTTCACACACACAAGTGAATGCAAGTCATACTTGGTCAACAGCCATACAGGTCACACTGAGGGTGGCCGTATAAACAACTTTAACACTGTTACAAATATGCGCCACACTGTGAACCCACACCAAACAAGAATGACAAACACATTTCGGGAGAACATCCGCACCGTAACACAACAGAACAAATACCCAGAACCCCTTGCAGCACTAACTCTTCCGGGACGCTACAATATACACCCCCCGCTCCCCCCTACCACCTCAACCTCCTCTTGCTCTCTCAGGGAGAGCATGTCCCAAATTCCAAGCTGCTGTTTTGAGGCATGTTAAAAAAAAATAATGCACTTTGTGACTTCAATAATAAATATGGCAGTGCCATGTTGGCATTTTTTTTCCATAACTTGAGTTGATTCATTTTGAAAACCTTGTTACATTGTTTAACGCATCCAGCCATGGCTAAGAAGTTTTTTTTTCTTTCTTACCTTGGCCTCAGTCTGGACCCCCCCTCCAGGGGCCCATGCTTAGACTCAAAAAAATGTTCTCCTCCCCAGTGTTTACCTGTTTCTCACCTTTTTAGTAAGGGGCGCCGGAAGTTGGCAGACCCGTCAGCGATCCTATTGTGTCTGAATGGGATTGTGCTGAAAATCTTAATTACCACTCGGGGATTATTCGTTAAAGTTAAAGTAGCAATGATTGTCACACAAATGTGTCCTCTGCATTTGACCCATCACCCTTGTTCACCCCCTGGGAGGTGAGGGGAGCAGTGGGCAGCAGCGGTGCCGCGCCCGGGAATAATTTTTGGTTATTTAATCCCCCAATTCCAACCCTTGATGCTGAGTGCCAAGCAGGGAGGTAATGGGTCCCATTTTTATAGTCTTTGGTATGACTCGGCCGGGGTTTGAACTCACGACCTACCGATCTCAGGGCGGACACTCTAACCACTAGAGCCACTGAGCAGGTGTAGAGTAGAGTATTTCTGATTCTGAACGCCTTTGTTTTTTAGCTTTGGGTTGCTAAGCAACAGCTTTGAGCTAACATTTAGCTATTTAGCCCTCGGCTTTCCGGCGCCTTCGGTTGGCTTATTTTAGCGAATCTGTATGGCGTGACATTAGTGCCAAAAATCCGAGCGCATAAAAACTGTTATCGCGCGCTGATTCTCCACTTCGTGCGCGCGCGCGACACCCTTTTGCGCACGCGTGGTGCCTTTTTGCGCGCGCGCGACGCCTTTCTGCGCACTCTCTGTGTACTCCTGGCATCTCTCCTCGCGCTGTCATGTTTCTTTTTGGCACTTTGGGGGCGGGTATGCTTAGACGGCCCCTTCTTTCTATTGGTCAGGCGAAAAATGCTGAAAAATGCTCAGAGCCAATCAGAAGTATAGCAGGGCGGGTCATCGTCAATATGTATCAAGATTTACGCAGGAAGAAGTGGATAAAAAAATGTCGCGCGCTGATGAAGGTTATTTCATACCACATAAACACAATACAGGGTAATACAAAATGTGACCCAAATAAATAATAAGACAACAAACACCATAATCACATCTTTCAGCCAGAACTGGTCCACCAGCAATAACATCCAACCATAACATTATTTTATATTTTCACTTCTTCTTGAACATTTGTTTTCTAATTTATGGAATTTCTTTTGATTCAGCCATAAAATTAATGAAATAATCTTTGAATTCTGTTTTTAAAATGTTAAAAATAGCTTTTAATAATGTATTCTGAAACACTTTAAAATAATCAGAGAACTGACTAACACTGACCCTACACAACTATGTTGCACAATTAAGTCTTTTTTTTTTTTAAAGCGAAAGAGGTAATTTCAACAGGTACAGCATCCTATGTCATATCTACATGTAATAAGATTTGTAACAAGGCAAACCGTTTGTAAATTGGTCGAAAATCGAGCAAGTTATGGTAATTTAATTAGTACATGTACCATTGACATCAATGTAATGATTGAGGCTAGATGTCCGAGGTAAGATGGCTACAACGTTGCTACGCTGGAGAATGATTGGTCATATGAAAAATGCTCACAGCCAATCAGAAAGGAGGGGCCGTCTAAGCATACCCGCCCCCAAAGTGCCAAAAAGAAACATGACAGCGCGAGGAGAGATGCCAGGAGTACACAGAGAGCGCGCAGAAAGGCACCGCGCGCGCGCACGAAGTGGAGAATCAGCGCGCGATAACAGTTTTTATGCGCTCGGATTTTTGGGTTGTACTTGTATAGCGCTTTTCTACCTTCAAGGTACTCAAAGCGCTTTGACACTACTTCCACATTTACCCATTCACACACTGATGGAGGGAGCTGCCATGCAAGGCGCTAACCAGCACCCATCAGGAGCAAGGGTGAAGTGTCTTGCTCAGGACACAACGGACATGACGAGGTTGGTACTAGGTGGGGATTGAACCAGGGACCCTCGGGTCGCGCACGGCCATTCTTCCACTGCGCCACGCCGTCCCTAATGTGACGCCATAAATCTGTGCCTCCCGCTGGGCAGAGTTGAAGTCGAATACGTTAGCAAGCTGTCTTGTTGCCGTGATCACAATCAGTAGTCGGAAATTAAAAAAATTTTGGTCAAAAAAACTAGTGTCGGGAGCTGAGCTCTTCTAGATACGTCCTCCCTCGGAAACCATAAAATCATAATACTAGTAATATGTTTTGATTGCCTATAATATTTTATTTGAACTTTTTTAACCATTAAAGTAGTACTATTTAATAGTACTACTTTTATCATCATTATCATCATCACGATACAGTAAAGTAAAAATGTTCAAACATCATGGCGTGAGGTTGTCGGTTGCCACGGTGATGGCTGTGATGCTAACCAACCGCAGAGCTCATGACCTCACAAAGCCTTTCCTGTGCGTCCTCAAGCGAGGGACGAGCTCGGCGGGCTCCCGGTTAAGCAACCGCGTCCGGCGACAAAAATGTATTCCTACGGAAGGATGGCGCGTTTCACCAGCCTGTGGAAATGTGTCGCCGTCATCTACAAGATGATCATTCAGACCATCTTCGGCACCGTCTTTGGGACTTTGGAGAGCCAGGTGAGCAGCCTGAAGGACGAGCTGTGGAAGCTGAACCTGAGGCTGGATCTTCAGGGTCAGAGGGTCGACGAGCTCTGGGCGGATCTGGAGCGCAGGCAGGAGGACAACAAGCCTCTGTGGAACCGGGTGGAGAACCTGACCAACCGGCTCCAGTCCGAACGGAGCAACCCGGCCGTGGACACCAAACAACGGCCGGGAGATCCGGGCAACTTTTTAGACGAGGCACGGCGCAGGATAGAAACCCGAAAGGAGAAACTCCTGCGGGACATCCGGCTGTTTCGCATCAAGTCCATGAACAACCAGAAGATGCTGGAAGAAGGGCTGGTCAAGCGGGAGGAGGAGCTCCACGCAACCAGGGAACAGAGAGGACTCCTCCAGGGGAAACTTAGGTTGCAGAGGACGACGATGGCCCAAGACCAGGACCAGGACCTTACATCTGACGACAACTTCAGCTAATATCCGTGAACATGCACACATTTTCATTGGCTAGTGGGTTTGTTTCAGAGCACGTTTATGCTCACTTTTCTTTTCCACTCGCATTACTTGAACTTAAAACATCATGTGTTGGAGGTAGGGCAGCATATCATGCATGCAGACTATTTGAGCATAAATACACAGAAAGGTGGGGGGGAAAAACGCAGACTAAAAGGCCTTATTTGTTAGGTAAATTCACGCAAAATGGGCTTCTTTACCTATTCGAGAAACAACAGTAAACAGCATGTCATGCACTCTCTTGATAAATGTATTTATATGGCATATGCCAATGTAAAAAGTATCAGTATCCTTCCTCACTGTCAACACATTTGTCCAAATTTGTGATCCATCCAGTGCCTTTTTCCCAATTTTAGCTCAGCGAGACATAACAGTAAGCAGCATGTCATGCACTGTCTTGACAAATGTATTTCTGTAGCATACTCCAATGTAAAAAGTATCAGTATCCTTTTTCACTGTTCAAACTGTCAACACATTTGTGATCAAATGGCTTTTTCCCCTGTTTGAGCTCAGCGAGACATAACAGTAAACAGCATGTTTGAGCTTGAGACATAACAATATGCAGCATGTCATGCACTGTCTTGACAAATGTATCGTATTTTTGTAGCAAACGCCAATGTAAAAAAGTATTAGCATTGTTTTTCACTGTACTGTCACAACATATTTGTGCAAATTTGTGATCCTATAACTTCTTCCCTGTTTGAGCTTGAGACATGACAGTATGCAGCATGTCATGCATTGTCTTGACAGATATATCGTATTTCTGAAGCAAACGGCAATGTAAAAAGTATCAGTATCCTTCTTCACTGTCCAAACTGTCAACACATTTGTCCAAATTTGTGATCCATCAGCAGTAAGTCGGACACGTTTCCGGTGAGGGTTGGACTCCGCCAAGGCTGCCCTTTGTCACCGATTCTGTTCATAACTTTTATGGACAGAATTTCTAGGCGCAGTCAAGGCGTTGAGGGGATCCGGTTTGGTGGCTGCAGGATTAGGTCTCTGCTTTTTGCAGATGATTTGGTCCTGATGGCTTCATCTGGCCAGGATCTTCAGCTCTCACTGGATCGGTTCGCAGCTGAGTGTGAAGCGACTGGGATGAGAATCAGCACCTCCAAGTCCGAGTCCATGGTTCTCGCCCGGAAAAGGGTGGAGTGCCATCTCCGGGTTGGGGAGGAGATCTTGCCCCAAGTGGAGGAGTTCAAGTACCTCGGAGTCTTGTTCACGAGTGAGGGAAGAGTGGATCGTGAGATCGACAGGCGGATCGGTGCGGCGTCTTCAGTAATGCGGACGCTGTATCGATCCGTTGTGGTGAAGAAGGAGCTGAGCCGGAAGGCAAAGCTCTCAATTTACCGGTCGATCTACGTTCCCATCCTCACCTATGGTCATGAGCTTTGGGTTATGACCGAAAGGACAAGATCACGGGTACAAGCGGCCGAAATGAGTTTCCTCCGCCGGGTGGCGGGGCTCTCCCTTAGAGATAGGGTGAGAAGCTCTGTCATCCGGGGGGAGCTCAAAGTAAAGCCGCTGCTCCTCCGCATCGAGAGGAGCCAGATGAGGTGGTTCGGGCATCTGGTCAGGATGCCACCCGAGCGCCTCCCTAAGGAGGTGTTTAGGGCATGTCCGACCGGTAGGAGGCCACGAGGAAGACCCAGGACACGTTGGGAAGACTATGTCTCCCGGCTGGCCTGGGAACGCCTCGGGATCCCCCGGGAGGAGCTGGACGAAGTGGCTGGGGAGAGGGAAGTCTGGGCTTCCCTGCTTAGGCTGCTGCCCCCGCGACCCGACCTCGGATAAGCGGAAGAAGATGGATGGATGGATGGATGTGATCCATCCAGTGCCTTTTTCCCAATTTTAGCTCAGCGAGACAAAACAGTAAGCGGCATGTCATGCACTGTCTTGACAAATGTATTGCATTTTTGCAGCCAATGTAAAAATTATCAATATCGTTCCTCACCGTCCAAACTGTCAACCCATATCTGATCAATGCCTTTTTCCCTGTTTGAGCTCATCGAGAAATAACAATAAACAGCATGTCATGCACTGTCTTGACTAGAGATGTCCGATAATATCTGCCTGCCGATACCGGCCGATAAATGCGTTAAAATGTAATATCGGAAATTATCGGTATCGTTTTTTTTATTATCGTATCGTTTTTTTGTTTTTTTAAATCAACATAAAAAACACAAGACACATTTACAATTAGTGCACCAACCCAAAAAACCTCCCCGGTTTCTCTCATTCACACTCATTCACACAAAAGGGTTGTTTCTTTCTGTTATTAATATTGTGGTTCCTACATTATATATCAATATATATCAATACAGTCTGCAAGGGATACAGTCCGTAAGCACACATGATTGTGCGTGCTGCTGCTCCACTAATAGTACTAACCTTTAACAGTTGATTTTACTAATTTTCATTCATTACTGGTTTCTATGTAACTGTTTTTATATTGTTTTACTTTCTTTTTTATTCAAGAAAATGTTTTTAATTTATTTATCTTATTAAAAATTTTTAAAAGTACCTTATCTTCACCATACCTGGTTGTCCAAATTAGGCATAATAATGTGTTAATTCCACGACTGACCCCAAGAATCGATATTGAATCGAATCCTGGGACACCCAAAGATTTGCAGCCCTAATTATATATATATATATATATATATATATATATATATATATATATATATATATATATATATATATCTCTCAACTAACATTGGACACAAATTCCTCAATCTGATTGACAAACACTTTCCCAAAGACAACACCCTAAGAAAAGTATTCAACAAGAACAACATTAAATTGAGCTACAGCTGCATGAACAATATACGACACATCATCTCAAACCACAACAAAACAATTGCAAATGAGCCGTCGGCCCCCAGACAGAGCGACTCCAAAGGCTGTAACTGTCGAAAGAAACCTGATTGCCCTCTCAACGGGGGGTGCTTACAAACATCAGTTGTCTACCAATCTAAGGTAATACGCAAGGACATTAACACATCCGACACATATGTAGGATTAACCGAGGGAGAATTCAAAACCAGATGGAACAATCACAAGGCTTCTTTCAGGAACAAAAACCTGCGAAATACCACAGAACTCAGCAAACACATTTGGGACCTCAAAGACAATAATGTTGAATATTCAATAACATGGCAAATTCTTGCATTCAGCACACCTTACAATAGTGGTAATAAAAGATGCAACCTATGCTTGAAAGAGAAACTGTTTATTATTTACCGTCCAGACCTGTCATCCCTCAACAAGCGCAGCGAAATTGTCACAGCATGTCGCCATAGACGGAAACACCTCCTAGGTAACACATGAGCCAATCACCACGCCCCTAGGCCAGCCTGTACCCACCCACTCTGTGCCCTATATAAACCATGGTATGCGAATGTTCCCATTAAAATCTCCTGACGATTGAGGGTACCCCCCCTCATGAAACAGGCCTGTAGAGATGAAATAGTCTTGTGATTTTTTTTCCCACACATACATATATATATATATATATATATATATATATATATATATACACACACATACTTTTTATAAATCGATTTTTTTTTTTTCGATTCAACGCGATTCCCGATTCAAAAACGATATTTTCCCGATTCAAAACGATTCTCTATCATTCAATACATAGGATTTCAGCAGGATCTACCCCAGTCTGCTGACATGCAAGCAGAGTAGTAGATGTTTGTAAAAAGTAGAGATGTCCGATAATATCAGCCTGCCGATATTATCGGCCGATAAATGCGTTAAAATGTAATATCGGAAATTATCGGTATCTGTTTTTTTATTATCTGTATCATTTTTGTTTTGTTTTGTTTTTTTATTTTTATTTTATTTTATTTTTTAATTAAATCAACATAAAAAACACAAGATACACTTACAATTAGTGCACCAACGCAAAACACCTCCCTCCCCCATTCACACTCATTCACACAAAAGGATTGTTTCTGTTATTAATATTGTGGTTCCTACATTATATATCAATATATATCAATACAGTCTGCAAGGGATACAGTCCGTAAGCACACATGATTGTGCGTGCTGCTGGTCCACTAATAGTACTAACCTTTAACAGTTGATTTTACTCATTTTCATTAAGTACTAGTTTCTATGTAACTGTTTTTATATTGTTTTACTTTATTTTTTATTCAAGAAAATGTTTTTAATTGATTTATCTTATTTTATTAAAACATTTTAAAAGTACCTTATCTTCACCATACCTGGTTGTCCAAATTAGGCATAATAATGTGTTAATTCCACGACTGTATATATCGGTTGATATCGGTATCGGTAATTAAAAGATTTGGACAATATCGGAATATCGGATATAAAAAGCCATTATCGGACATCCCTAGTCTTGACAAATTTATCGTATTTCTGTAGCAAACGACAATGTAAAAATGATTAGTTTTGTTCTTCACTGTCCAAACATTTGTCCAAAGTTTTGAATCTAATGTTTTATCTTCAGCAAGCAGCATATCATGCACTGTCTTGAATAAATACGCTCTTTTTTTTTTTGACCATTACAGCAAAATCAAAAATTGGCTTTTCACAGTTTAATCACGACAGCTTGGAGACCTTGTTTATGCAAACGTCAGTTTGAGCTACTTATTGCTCCTTTCCTGACACTTAAGATATAACAGCATATCATGCACTGTCTTGGATAAAGACACTTCAGTTTGAACATATCAAAGTAGCGACTCCATTTGTCAATAGATGAACACAAATTTCAGTTGCAGAGCCTTCTTGATCCTTTCCTGAGACTCAAACGTCGCAGCAGACAGCATACCATGCACTGTCTTGACTAAAGAAGCTTTGGGTGAGTACATGCATGGTGGAAACAAAGCATTCAGCAGTGAGTCATAACAATGCTTGCTAACTCTTATTATACCTCAGTAGTTTGGAGTTGTTTTTTGGACACGATACTCTGAACAAAATGTTCGAGCTCAGCAGTAGTTTTCTTCTGAAGTGCCTTGGGTTTGTTCCGCAGAGTAAACCACGTTATCTTTAAATGCCAGCTCGGCTCCAAAAGGACACAAGTAGATGGGGAGAAATACGTCAAACTAATGTATAAATGGATTTCTAAGCATCGTCTACAATGGTGGGGGAGATGTTGATAAAATAGAAAACAACATGGAATAAAGCATCAGATATAAAACATGGCCATATTAGTGATTGACACAGGAGGACATTTTTATTACACAATATCACAGACGACTAATCTGCTTTCAGACATGTTAATGTTTACTGTGTGGGTGGAATGATTTTTGTTTGAGTAATGCTCCCCGTGATGGTGGCACAGCCTGATTAACACACACGCTTCATTAAAACAGCATTTGCTATTTAATATTAATAATACAAATTAAAAGGGACAAGCAGTAGAAATTGGATGGATGGATACTAATAATACTAAGGAAGAACAAGAACAGAAAAAAAGACAAATAATATAATATTATAGTAAAAATAATAATATTA
The DNA here is from genome assembly GCF_033978685.3 of Nerophis lumbriciformis. Lineage (NCBI taxonomy): Eukaryota > Metazoa > Chordata > Actinopteri > Syngnathiformes > Syngnathidae > Nerophis > Nerophis lumbriciformis. Next base: position 56,456,190 of record NC_084553.2, read on the forward strand.
AGGGAGAACAATAACAGAAAAAGAAGACAAATAATTGGATATATTATATTAAAAATAGTAATAATAATAAGGGAGAACAAGAACAGAAAAAGAAGATAATATAATATTATAATAAAAATAATAAAATTAAGGGAGAACAAGAACAGAAAAAGAAGACAAATAATTGTATATAATATAATGGAAATAATATTAAGGAGAACAAGAACAGAAAAAGAAGACAAATAATTTAATATTATAGTAAAAATAATAATATTAAGGGAGCACAATAACAGTAAAAGAAGACAAATAATTTAATATATTATATTAAAAATAATAATAATATTAAGGGAGAACAAGAACAGAAAAAGACAATTTAATATAATATTATAATAAAAATAATAATATTAAGGGAGAACAAGAACAGAAAAAGAAGACAAATAATTGTATATAATATAATGGAAATAATATTAAGGAGAACAAGAACAGAAAAAGAAGACAAATAATTTAATATTATAGTAAAAATAATAATATTAAGGGAGCACAATAACAGTAAAAGAAGACAAATAATTTAATATATTATATTAAAAATAATAATAATATTAAGGGAGAACAAGAACAGAAAAAGACAATTTAATATAATATTATAATAAAAATAATAATATTAAGGGAGAACAAGAACAGAAAAAGAAGACAAATAATTGTATATAATATAATGGAAATAATATTAAGGAGAACAAGAACAGAAAAAGAAGACAAATAATTTAATATTATAGTAAAAATAATAATATTAAGGGAGCACAATAACAGTAAAAGAAGACAAATAATTTAATATATTATATTAAAAATAATAATATTAAGGGAGAACAAGAACAGAAAAAGACAATTTAATATAATATTATAATAAAAATATTAATATTAAGGGAGAACAAGAACAGAAAAAGAAGACAAATAATTGTATATAATATAATGGAAATAATATTAAGGAGAACAAGAACAGAAAAAGAAGACAAATAATTTAATATTATAGTAAAAATAATAATATTAAGGGAGCACAATAACAGTAAAAGAAGACAAATAATTTAATATATTATATTAAAAATAATAATAATATTAAGGGAGAACAAGAACAGAAAAAGACAATTTAATATAATATTATAATAAAAATAATAATATTAAGGGAGAACAAGAACAGAAATAGAAGACAAATAATTGTATATAATATAATGGAAATAATATTAAGGAGAACAAGAACAGAAAAAGAAGACAAATAATTTAATATAATCCATCCATCCATTTCCTACCGCTTGTCCCTTTTGGGGTCGCTGACTGACGCACGCGCACGCGCACGCGCACACGCACACGCACACGCACACGCACACGCACACGCACACGCACACGCACACGCACACGCACGTTTGGACACACATTCTCATTCCAATGGGTTTTTCTTTATTTGCATAACTATTTACATTGTAGATTGTCACTGAAGGCATCACAACTATGACACCTGTGAAGTGAAAACCATTTCAGGTGACTACCTCTTGAAGCTCATCGAGAGGATGCCAAGAGTGTGCAAAAAAAGTAATCAGAGCAAAGTGTGGCTATTTTGAAGAAACTTGAATATAAAAGATGTTTTCAGTTATTTCACCTTTTTTTTTGTTAAGTAGATAACTCCACATGTGTTCATTCATAGTTTTGCCGCCTTCAGTGACAATCTACAATGTAAATAGTCATGAAAATAAAGAAAATGCATTGGAGACACCTTCTCCTCATTCAAACTTTTGGCCTGTACTGTATATAGTACACACTCACGCACGCACGCACGCACAACGTTTGGACACACCTTCTCATTTCAATGGGTTTTTCTTTATTTTCATGACTATTTACATTGTAGATTGTCACTGAAGTTCATCACAACTATGACACCTGTGAACTGAAAACCATTTCAGGTGACTACCTCTTGAAGCTCATCGAGAGAATGCCAAGAGTGTGCAAAAAAAGTAATCGGAGCAAAGTGTGGCTATTTTGAAGAAACTAGAATATAACACGTTTTCAGTTATTTCCCCTTTTTTTGTTAAGTGCATAACTCCACGTGTTCATTCATAGTTTTGATGCCTTCAGTGACAATCTACAATGTAAATAGTCATGAAAATAAAGAAAACACATTGAATGAGGAGAAGGTGTGTCCAAACTTTTGACCTGTACTGTATATAGTACAAACACACACACACATACTGTACATCCATAGCGCAACACTCAATATGGCTTCTGGTCCGTAACTCAAATACGTCTGCAAGCAACATAAACACAAATAACAAGTCCTATTGTCACAAAGTGCACACCCATACAACATGCTAACTGAATTGATTTATATGATATATTTGATACATCAGGTAAAAAGCTATGTGCACGTGCATGACATACAGGTAAAAGCCAGTAAATTAGAATATTTTGAAAAACTTGATTTATTTCAGTAATTGCATTCAAAAGGTGTAACTTGTACATTATATTTATTCATTGCACACAGACTGATGCATTCAAATGTTTATTTCATTTAATTTTGATGATTTGAAGTGGCAACAAATGAAAATCCAAAATTCCGTGTGTCACAAAATTAGAATATTACTTAAGGCTAATACAAAAAAGGGATTTTTAGAAATGTTGGCCAACTGAAAAGTATGAAAATGAAAAATATGAGCATGTCGGTCCACTCTGTTTCCTGAGATCCAGGGTCAACGCAGCCGTCTACCAGCAAGTTTTAGAGCACTTCATACTTCCTGCTGCTGACCTGCTCTATGGAGATGGAGATTTCAAGTTCCAACAGGACTTGGCGCCTGCACACAGCGCAAAATCTACCCGTGCCTGGTTTACGGACCATGGTATTTCTGTTCTAAATTGGCCCGCCAACTCCCCTGACCTTAGCCCCATAGAAAATCTGTGGGGTATTGTGAAAAGGAAGATGCAGAATGCCAAACCCAAAAACGCAGAAGAGTTGAAGGCCACTATCAGAGCAACCTGGGCTCTCATAACACCTGAGCAGTGCCAGAAACTCATCGACTCCATGCCACGCCGCATTAACGCAGTAATTGAGGCAAAAGGAGCTCCAACCAAGTATTGAGTATTGTACATGCTCATATTTTTCATTTTCATACTTTTCAGTTGGCCAACATTTCTAAAAATCCCTTTTTTGTATTAGCCTTAAGTAATATTCTAATTTTGTGACACACGGAATTTTGGATTTTCATTTGTTGCCACTTCAAATCATCAAAATTAAATGAAATAAACATTTGAATGCATCAGTCTGTGTGCAATGAATAAATATAATGTACAAGTTACACCTTTTGAATGCAATTACTGAAATAAATCAAGTTTTTCAAAATATTCTAATTTACTGGCTTTTACCTGTATATAAATGTTATTTCCAGCTGAGTAATGAATAGAAAAAGGGATGGATCTGTGTGCTCTTTACAAGAAGATGACATAACTGCATTTCACATTGAACTGCACACATTCTGTAAGACTTAACAAAACCGGTGTTGATAGAAGACTTCCGGCTCTGAGATCTTACACTACATCCTGTTGGAGGTGTTCAACCTCTCGAGCTAACATAAATACTCATTAAAATTACGTTTTTTCACGTGTTTACCGATAAATACTAGTATCAGTGAGGAATATCGATAAGGGTACTGATCAAATCTTTCACGATATACAGTACAGGCCAAAAGTTCATTGCATTTTCTTTATTTTCATGACTATTTACATTGTAGATTGTCACTGAAGGCATCAAAACTATGAATGAACACATGTGGAGTTATGTACCCTGAGATCGGTAGGTTGTGAGTTCAAACCCCGGCCGAGTCATACCAAAGACTATGAAAATGGGACCCATTACCTCCCTGCTTGGCACTCAGCATCAAGGGTTGGAATCGGGGGTTGAATCACCAAAAAATGATTCCCGGGCGTGGCCACCGCTGCTGCTCACTGCTCCCCTCACCTCCCAGGGGGGTGATCAAGGGTGATGGGTCAAATGCAGAGAATAATTTCGCCACACCTAGTGTGTGTGTGACAATCATTGGTACTTTAATTTAACAAAAAAAGGTGAAATAACTGAAAACTCCGGTTGGGGAGGAGACCCTGCCCCAAGTGGAGGAGTTCAAGTACCTCGGAGTCTTGTTCACGAGTGGGGGAAGAGTGGATCGTGAGATCGACAGGCGGATCGGTGCGGCGTCTTCAGTAATGCGGATGCTGTATCGATCCGTTGTGGTGAAGAAGGAGCTGAGCTGGAAGGCAAAGCTCTCAATTTACCGGTCGATCTACGTTCCCATCCTCACCTATGGTCATGAGCTTTGGGTTATGCCCGAAAGGACAAGATCACGGGTACAAGCGGCCGAAATGAGTTTCCTCCGCCGGGTGGCGGGGCTCTCCCTTAGAGATAGGGTGAGAAGCTCTGCCATCCGGGGGGAGCTCAAAGTAAAGCCGCTGCTCCTCCACATCGAGAGGAGCCAGATGAGGTGGTTCGGGCATCTGGTCAGGATGCCACCCGAACGCCTCCCTAGGGAGGTGTTTAGGGCACGTCCGACCGGTAGGAGGCTGCGGGGAAGACCCAGGACACGTTGGGAAGACTATGTCTCCCGGCTGGCCTGGGAACGCCTCGGGGTCCCACAGGAAGAGCTGGACGAAGTGGCTGGGGAGAGGGAAGTCTGGGCTTCTCTGCTTAGGCTGCTGCCCCCGTGACCCGACCTCAGATAAGCGGAAGAAGATGGATGGATGGATGGATAACTGAAAACATGTTTTATATTCTAGATTCTTCAAGATAGCCACCCTTTGCTACGATTACTGCTTTGCACACTCTTGGCATTCTCTCGATGAGCTTCAAGAGGTAGTCACCTGAAATGGTTGTCACTTCACAGGTGTGCTTGAAGCACATCGAGAGAATGCCAAGAGTGTTTTTTCACCTTTTTTATTTTGTTAAGTACATAACTCCACATGTTTATTCATAGTTTTGATGCCTTCAGTGACAATCCATCCATCCATTTTCTACCGCTTATTCCCTTTGGGGGTTGCGGGGGGCGCTGGAGCCTATCTCAGCTACAATCGGGCGGAAGGCGGGGTACACCCTGGACAAGTCGCCACCTCACCGCAGGCCTTCAGTGACAATCTACAATGTAAATAGTCATGAAAATAAAGAAAATGCATTGAATGAGGAGAAGATGTCTCCAAACTTTTGACCTGTACTGTACATCCCTACTCATTAGCAAAGGCTTAGTGGCCACATGTGTGGACAGCACCTTTTAGCTCGTATTTCCAAAATTGTGTACACTAAATGATAAATGGGTTATTCTTGTATAGCGCTTTTCTACCTTCAAGGTACTCAAAGCGCTTTGACAGTATTTCTACATTCATCCATTCACACACACATTCACACACTGATGGAGGGAGCTGCCATGCAAGGCGCTAACCAGCAGCCATCAGGAGCAAGGGTGAAGTGTCTTGCCCAAGGACACAACGGACGTGACTAGGATGGTAGAAGGTGGGGATTGAACCCCAGTAACCAGCAACCCTCCGATTGCTGGCACGGCCACTCTACCAACTTCGCCACACCGTCCCACTACTGAATTGGGGTCTTATGGCCACGTATGTGGACACTTATACTGCCATCTGGTGGTGTCAGAAGAGTATAACATACAATGGAATTGGGGGGAAAAAAGTTTGAAAATAATAATTAGCATGTCACTAAACATGAAGTACACGTTTGTGTACTTATGGACTAAGTACATCATATCAAAAGATGATTCTTAGTTTGTATTCTAATAAGGGTCCAATAAGTCCAAATAGCAAAGAGAAATTAAAAAAAAGCATGTAAACAAACGGCTTGGGCCTTAAGAGGTTAAAGCTACAGACACACAAACTGGCGAGTTCTAAAAGTACTTTCAAAGCGTCGAAATTGCGGGATCAATGCTTTATTTTGGACGACGTTCTACTGTGGGAAGACTTATTTAAAAGAGTGGAAAGAAATGTTCAGGCGAGCACTAAAAGTCTGGTACTTGAGAGCATGAGAGGGAAATGACATCTGTGCAGTAGCCATGAAGTCCGAGGAGCAGCGTGATCTCATTACCGACAATGACTCCTGGGAGTTACGGCCGACTGAAGGGGACGGAGCTCCAAGATGGACATAATGGCGTCTTTGTCTCCGCGCTCCATGCCGTAATCAAAACCGTCGCTTAGGTGCTCGCTCCCGTCGCCGACCTCGGACCCCCCCGACGGTCCCCGGCCGAGAGAGAGTACCGTACTTTGGGCTGCTTCCTGCTTTTAGAACTGGGGGGGGGGGAATCGGGTTACGCGTTTTCTTTAAAGCCACCTTCTATGTTTTTGCCACCGCGGGCCAAGGAATGTGTAGGAAGGTGAAGTTGTTTGAACAGCCAAATAGTCAGGAATGTCTGGAGGCTGCAGCGGCGCCCTTCCAGAGGTTTCTGCGGCCCGAGTCGGAAGAGACATTTAAAAAAAAAAATTTTTTTAGCAGCCAAAACTCAGGAGCAGAGATGTCATCTCGCGCCAAGATGGCTGCGTCCTACCTCAAATATATCCTCCACTTTTAATGAAAAATAGTGCAGATTTACAATATCCTGCGTCCTCTGCAGTGGACGTTTGTGTTTTGTATAACAGGGGGTCGTTTTTTTACTTTCATGTGTAACTCCAGAAAATGTGAAAGTTTAAAGATGCTCATAGCCAAATCTGATTTGTTAGATTTTGCCCATCGTTGAAAATCAGTGAAATAAATGTAAGCCATTCAATGACCACAGATGAAGCGCTAGCTGTTCAAAGTCGGGAGCCAGGGTGGACCACTCATCTGTGCATCAGCTAGGGACGTCTCTGCGCTGCTGACCTGGCCCCACTATGGACTGGACTCACACTATTATGTTAGATCCACTATGGACTGGACTCACACTATTATGTTAGATCCACTATGGACTGGACTCTCACACTATTATGCTAGATCCACTATGGACTGGACTCACACTATTATGTTAGATCCACTATGGACTGGACTCTCACACTATTATGTTAGATCCACTATGAACTGTACTCTCACTATTATGTTAGATCCACTATGGACTGGACTCCCACTATTATGTTAGATCCACTATGGACTGGACTCGCACCACGCTCTCCCCAGGCACATCAGAGATGCCCCCTCCCTCCCTACCTTCAAAGCCACCCTAAAAACTCACCTCTTCACATTACCCTTTCCAAACTGACCCTGCCCTAGGTGTCTCTTATTTAT
>NC_084553.2:56470950-56480950 GCF_033978685.3 Nerophis lumbriciformis
AATCAACACTGAAACGTAACATCAATGGCTAACCGTTTCATCATTTTCCAGTTCTGAGTCAAAGCAATTCATTTTGAATGCGATATAAAAATCATATAAGGACAAAAGTATTGAACTGCAGTTAACTGTATTTATCATGAGATGTATAGACCTTTTAACCACAGCACGGAGCAAACACACACAGGATTCCAGGTGGGAATTTTTAGGCACCTCACGAGTCGATTCTGATTCTTGGGGTGACGATTCGGTTCAGAATCGATTCTCAGTACAACACGATTCTCATAATGTATCATTGTGTATATTAATTATGATAAAACCTTTTCAAAACAGGGCACAGGTTACAAAAGCTCTTCTTGGCTGCAGATGTACGACTTATACATGGCCAAAAAACATTAAAAATATATATTTTATTTAGAAAAATCCTATCATAATCAATCTAATAAGAAAATATAGAATACAATAGAAAAGTACAAGACAAAGAGGCGGGAATCTTTGGGCACCTCACACCCCAGGAGCTACGATTCGATTAAAAAAAATCGATTATTGATGCATCTTTAATTTATGTGTACAGATGCAATTTTACATTTCTTTTCGTTTCACTATATAAGCGTTTATCACTCGCAACTTTTAAAACCAGTGCACTTGTAATAAACAGTTACATTAATCCCCATCACTTTTACAAACCCCAAAACCAGTGAAGTTGGCACGTTGTGTAAATGGTAAATAAAAACAGAATACAATGATTTGCAAATGCTTTTCAACTTATATTCAATTGAATAGACAAGATACTTAACGTTCGAACTGAGAAACGTTATTTAAAAAAAATATTAGCTCATTTGGAATTTGATGCCGAGGTGGCGACTTGTCCAGGGTGTACCCCGCCTTCCGCCCGATTGTAGCTGAGATAGGCTCCAGCGCCCCCCGCGACCCCAAAGGGAATAAGCGGTAGAAAATGGATGGATGGATGGAATTTGATGCCTGCAACATGTTTCAAAAAAGCAGGCACAAGTGGCAAAAAAGACTGAAAGTTGAGGAATGCTCATCAAACACTTATTTGGAACATCTCACAGGTGTGCAGGCTAATTGGGAACAGGTGGGTGCCATGATTGGGTATAAAAGCAGCTTCCATGAAATGCTCAGTCATTCACAAATCAAGGATGGGGCAAGGGTCACCACTTTGTGAACAAATGCGTAGTCAAATTGTCGAACAGTTTAAGAACAACATTTCTCAACGAGCTATTGCAAGGAATTTAGGGATTTCACCATCTACGGTCCGTAATATCATTAAAAGGTTCAGAGAATCTGGAGAAATCACTGCACGTAAGAAGCATGCCCGTGACCTTCAATCCCTCAGGCGGTACTACATCAAAGCGACATCAGTGTGTAAAGGATATCACCACATGGGCTCAGGAACACTTCAGAAAACCACTGTCAGTTACTACAGTTTGTCGCTACATCTGTAAGTGCAAGTTAAAACTCTACTATGCAAAGCGAAAGTCATTTATCAACAACACCCAGAAACGCCGCCGGCATCGCTGGGCCTGAGCTCATCTAAGACGGACTGATGCAAAGTGGAAAACTGTTTTGTGGTCTGACGAGTCCACATTTCAAACAGTTTTTGGAAACTCGACGTCGTGTCCTCCGGAACAAAGAGGACAAGAACCATCCGGATTGTTATAGGCGCAAAGCTCAAAAGCCAGCATCTGTGATGGTATGGGGGTGTATTAGTGCTCAAGGCATGGGTAACTTACACATCTGTGAAGGCACCATTAATGCTGAAAGGTACATACAGGTTTTGGAGCAACATTTGTTGCCATCCAAGCAACATTATCATGGACGCCCCTGCTTATTTCAGCAAGACAATGCCAAGCCACGTGTTACATCAACGTGGCTTCATAGTAAAAGAGTGCAGGTACTAGACTGGCCTGCCTGTAGTCCAGACCTGTCTCCCATTGAAAATGTGTGGCACAACACGAAGCCTAAAATACCACAACGGAGACCTCGGACTGTTGAACAACTTAAGCTGTACATCAAGCAAGAATGGGAAAGAATTCCACCTGAAAAGCATCAAAAATTGGTCTCCTCAGTTCCCAAACGTTTACTGAGTGTTGTTAAAAGGAAAGGCCAGGTAACACAGTGGTGAACATGCCCCTGTGCCATCTTTTTTGCAATGTGTTGCTGCCATTAAATTCTAAGTTAATGATTATTTGCAATGAAAAATAAGTTTCTCAGTTCGAACATTAAATATCTTGTCTTTGCAGTCTATTCAATGAAATATAAGGATATGCAAATCATTGTGTTCTGTTTTTATTTACGCATTACCGAACGTGCCAACTTCACTGGTTTTGGGTTTTGTGCTTGACGAAAAAATGTATTCTTAAAAAAAAAATTGCAAAAATTTGGGCTACGATAAATTCTAAAGGATTTTATGCCAAACCAAGTAAAATTCCCCTCAAATCAACTTAAAAAATTCTGAATTGATTTAGAATAGAAAAAAATCACGATTTGGATGTGGATCGATGTTTTGAGCACCTTTACACAGGATCTGTCATTAATATTGAATTCATTCCATTTTTAACAGTAAACAATTGAAAATGACGCCCAGGCTGCACTTTGGACATCCCTGCAATAAACGGACAATGGGAGCAAATACAGCAAGAATACTTTTAGGGTCCAGAGTGACTACAGCAAATATCAAACTGAAGTGCGGCACTCGTCCTCCTCCTCCTCCTCCTCCATGCAGACCTCCACTCCATTCTATTCAGCGGAAGGCTTTTGCAGCAACAAAGCTAATCACTCATTAAGCCGCTCAATACAATCAGTGGCCTATTGAAAAAGACAACACTCTGCAGGAGGGAGGATGACACTACAAACACGGTAACGAGCACAAAAACCGCCTGCAGATAAAAAACGCTCACCAGCACCGGCATCCTCTTATCCTTTCCTCCGCCGTGCACTCTGCCACAGGTCCTTTTCTAAAGCGACGAGGAGTTCCGCAAACTCTACCTCTCTCCGAAAAGGGCACTTTTTTTTTTTTGCAGGATGGGGAGCGCTTTGCAAGTATTACATAACGCCCTTGAAGCCAAAGTAAGCGGAAAAATATTGAAATGTGGAGAGGAGCGAGGGGGCGGAGGGTTGGGGGGGCGAGAAAGAACAAGACACCCACACATCTGCAGCAACTGTACTCAAACATCACAGGAGACAAGCGTGGACTCGTACCGGCAGCTCGGGCAAGGCCGTTCAATACAGGAGGTTATTACCTCGGGCGGGGAGGTTGTGTTTACATCTGTTGCTAAGCGCGCTTGTTTAAGGAAGGGATGCTGGGGAAAAAAATGTTGCTTTTTACTTTCAAAACTGAAGGGTGTCCTAATTTCATCGCATAAATATCGCCTGAAACACTTGCATGGAATCTCCTAAAACAGGGATTTTCTGATTTCCAGAAAGCTAAAGACGGGGGGGGGGGGTATTTTCCGGACTATAAGGCGCACTTAAAACATACTTGCCAACCCTCCCGGATTTTCCGGGAGACTCCCGAAATTCAGCGCCTCTCCCGAAAACCTCCCGGGACAAATTTTCTCCCGAAATTCAGGCGGAGCTGGAAGCCACGCCCCCTCCAGCTCCATGCGGACCTGAGTGACGTGTCAACAGCCTGTATTCACGTCCGCTTTCCCACAATATAAACAGCGTGCCTGCCCAAACACGTTATAACTGTAGAATGATGGAGGGCGAGATCTTGGTTTCTTATGTGGGTTTATTGTTAGGCAGTTTCATTAACGTCCTCCCAGCGCGGTAACAACACACAACAACAGCAGTCATGTTTTATTCTACCGTAAAGCAGTTCGTCTGCCGTAAACAGCAATGTTGTAATATATTGAGTTGGAGGCAATAACCAGGCGAGGTGATGAAGTACGTCTCTTTACTGTAGACTTCAGAACAGACTCAACACACTTGACGTCAATCGTTGGCCAACCAAAAAGTAACCCCAGTACGCTATAGCCAACATTCACCAGGAGATGGCAACAGACAAACATAGATCACTCTATAACATTCCTCCCCTTTTAGAAATGGAGAAGTTCCTCAAAATAAATAAACAACCCAACCAAAAAATGCAGCAGCTCAATTAAAAAACTGTACTTAAGCCACTCTTTTTTTTTTAGTACTGAACTCTTAACTCTCATTTGTAAACAATAACATGCTTATTATACAAACAGTATTTGTACACCTTTAACACAGATTTTTATACTGTCTTCAGAGATTCGTTTTTTTTGGTGGTACTCGAAACCTTTCTGGGTACCTGCGAAAGGGTGTTCAGCATGGTTAGAAAAATAGTGACAGAGAATAGAACAAGGATGGACAATTCAACCCTTAACTCAACAATGAGTAGATGAGTGTTATGTGTGTGTATATGTGTAAATAAATGAACACTGAAATTCAAGTATTTCTTTTATTTATATATATATATATATATATATATATAATGAAATACTTGACTTGGTGAATTCTAGCTGTAAATATACTCCTCCCCTCTTAGCCACGCCCCCAACCACGCCCCCGCCCCGACCACGCCCCCCCACCTCCCGAAATCGGAGGTCTCAAGGTTGGCAAGTATGACTTAAAATCCTTTTTTGCTCAAAAGTCAACAGTGCGCCTTATAAGGCTGAAACGACGCGTCGACGTAGTCGACGTCATCGGTTACGTAAATACGTCGACGCCGTTTTTGTGCGTCGGCGCGTCGCATATTTACGTCACACTACTGTCATGGCGGAGCGCAAAGCAGACGATGCGAGCGAGGGGAAAAAAGCACGCCAAAAGTCGTCAAAAGTGTCGGAGTATTTCAATAAACGGCCTAATAATGTTGTTGTATGCACACTGTGTCGAGCGGAAATGGCCTATCATAGCAGCACAACGGCTATGAACGAACATTTGAAAAGAAAACCCCCGAGAGCGTTCTTGCCATCACCATCAAGTCAATCGTCCGCGTGCGTATACGTTGTCATTATTACACAAAAACATGAATGTGTCATTTGTATCTGCGTTGTAAATTCATAAACTAAAGCACCGTTTGCTCTGAGAGGCGCGTTTGGCCTGCCTGTTCAGTGTTTACAAAGACGCGCTCCTCTTTAACGCTGTGGAGAGGCGGCGGCGGCGAGCGAGCGGCGAGGCGGGGCGCGCCGGGAGCGACGCCGCAAGAGACGGGACGACGAGCGAGCGAGGAAGAGGAGCTGAAAAGCGAGGAAAGAAAGAGAAAAGAGTTGGAAGAGAAAAGACTTTGTGTAAAATTAAAAGATTGTAAACCTGGCAAAGCCGTCTGGCGTTCAGTCTGTCGGTCCTGAAAGAACCCCACGGCACAAGACGTGTCACAAACGCTAACGTTAATTAGTTGTGCAAATACCTTTTACAACATTAACAGTTACATATGCTATGTACAAACCAACAATTAACTTTCACTTTAATCATACTATCATTGTTGTGTTATTAAGCAAAATAAGCAATACTTTTACTTTTGTTGAAATGTTTACACTGTACACTTTTTTGTATTGGATGTTTGGCTTTATTTTTGCACATTTTAGCAAATAAGCAATACTTTTACTTTTGTTGAAATGTTTACACTTGTTACAGAATATTTCCGTTTTGCACTTTTTTGTATTGGATGTTTATCTTTATTTTTGCACATTTTAAAGCAAAATAAGCAATACTTTTACTTTTTAAATGCTTATACTATTCCAGAATATTAAGATTTGCACTGGATGTTTACTTTTATATTTGCACATTAAAAAGCAAATAAGTTACTTTTAATTTTGTTAAATGTTAAAAGTTTTAAATGTTTACATTGTTACAGAATATTTTGTCATGTTGTTGTCAATGTTGACTGAGTGGCCATACTTTTTTTTTTGTAAATAAAAGCCATGCCTTTTGAAAAAACTGGCCTACATTTATTTTTTCCTCTTCATTTTAAATAAAAAAAATATTCGGTAAAAGGAAAAATAATCTATAGATTAATCGAAAAAAAATAATCTATAGATTAACCGATTAATCGAAAAAATAATCTATAGATTAATCGATAGAAAAATAATCGTTAGCTGCAGCCCTAGCGCCTTATAACCCGGTGCGCCTAATGTACGGAATAATTCTGGTTTTGCTTACCGACCTGGAAGCAATTTTATTTGGTACCTGGTGTAATGATAAGTGTGACAAGAAGTAATCTGACTACCTTGTCCTGGGATGTTTGGAGTCTTAGATTTGAGGGTTTTGGAGGTGCTAGGGTACCAGGAGGTGCATGCGTAATCGAAAAAGGATTGAACGAGAGTTCCCGCTAGAATCTTCATGGTGCTTTTGTTGACCAGAGGGGAGATTCTGTAGAGAAATCTTGCTCGTTGGTTGACCTTTTTGATTACCTTGGTTGCCATTTTATCACAGGAAAGATTAGCCTCTAGAATGGAACCTAGGTAGGTGACCACATCCTTCCTGGTGATAACAATGTCACCCACTTTTATAGTGAAGTCACTGACTTTCTTAAAGGGGAACATTATCACCAGACCTATGTAAGCGTCAATATATACCTTGATGTTGCAGAAAAAAGACCATATATTTTTTTAACCGATTTCCGAACTCTAAATGGGTGAATTTTGGCGAATTAAACGCCTTTCTATTATTCGCTCTCGGAGCGATGACGTCACATCGGGAAGCAATCCGCCATTTTCTCAAACACCGAGTCAAATCAGCTCTGTTATTTTCCGTTATTTCGACTGTTTTCCGTACCTTGGAGACATCATGCCTCGTCGGTGTGTTGTCGGAGGGTGTAACAACACCAACAGGGACGGATTCAAGTTGCACCAGTGGCCCAAAGATGCGAAAGTGGCAAGAAATTGGGCGTTTGTTCCGCACACTTTACCGACGAAAGCTATGCTACGACAGAGATGGCAAGAATGTGTGGATATCCTGCGACACTCAAAGCAGATGCATTTCCAACGATAAAGTCAAAGAAATCTGCCGCCAGACCCCCATTGAATCTGCCGGAGTGTGTGAGCAATTCAGGGACAAAGGACCCACATCAACCTTAAAGGGGAACATTATCACAATTTCAGAAGGGTTAAAACCATTAAAAATCAGTTCCCAGTGGCTTATTTTATTTTTCGAAGTTTTTTTCAAAATGTTACCCATCACGCAATATCCCTAAAAAAAGCTTCAAAGTGCCTGATTTTAACCATCGTTATATACACCCGTCCATTTTCCTGTGACGTCACATAGTGATGCCGATACAAACAAACATGGCGGATAGAACAGCAAGCTATAGCGACATTAGCTCGGATTCAGACTCTAATTTCAGCGTCTTAAGCGATTCAACAGATTACGCATGTATGAAATGGATGGTTGTAGTGTGGAGGCAGGTAGCGAAAACGAAATTGAAGAAGAAACTGAAGCTATTGAGCCATATCGGTTTGAACCGTATGCAAGCGAAACCGACGAAAACGACACGACAGCCAGCGACACGGGAGAAAGCGAGGACGAATTCGGCGATCGCCTTCTAACCAACGATTGGTATGTGTTTGTTTGGCATTAAAGGAAACTAACAACTATGAACTAGGTTTACAGCATATGAAATACATTTGGCAACAACATGCACTTTGAGAGTGCAGACAGCCCATTTCAGGCGCGCTAAGAACATATATTTTTCCACGATTTCAGCACTCAGGTTAACCATACCTAAATAGACACAAAATACTGCTTTACACAAGACTACCCGAATGTACTCGAATGATTGAAAAAAAAAAAAGTTTTTAAGCTAAATTATTGGTAAACACAGTTTATGTATAAGAATTTACGTAAAACCGCGAGTAATGAATAAAGTTTTCATCAATTAATATATTCTGTAGACATACCCTCATCCGCTCTCTTTTCCTGAAAGCTGATCTGTCCAGTTTTGGAGTTGATGCCAGCATCTGCTTTGAGTGTCGCAGGATATCCACACATTCTTGCCATCTCTGTCGTAGCATAGCTTTCGTCGGTAAAGTGTGCGGAACAAACGACTGACCATTTCGTCGGCTTTCCCCACACCCTCCTATTTTGAACAAATTTTGTCCAATTTCTTGCCACTTTCGCATCTTTGGGCCACTGGTGCAACTTGAATCCGTCCCTGTTCGTGTTGTTACACCCTCCGACAACACACCGACGAAAGTGAGAAAATGGCGGATTGCTTCCCGATGTGACGTCACGTTGTGACGTCATCGCTCCGAGAGCGAATAATAGAAAGGCGTTTAATTTGCCAAAATTCACCCATTTAGAGTTCGGAAATCGGTTAAAAAAAGATATGGTCTTTTTTCTGCAACATCAAGGTATATATTGACGCTTACATAGGTCTGGTGATAATGTTCCCCTTTAACGGTGTCAAAGGCCTTCTGAAGGTCCAGCATGACCATGCCGCAGTATTTGCCCGCGTCCACCTCATGTTTGATGTGGTCGGTCGGATAGAGAAGGCATGTGTCAGTGGAGTGGTTAGTTCTGAATCCGGATTGGAATTTGTACATTAATTTTTTAGTGACAAGGTAACTATCGACCTGTTCATAAACTATTTTTTTCCATTACTTTCGAAATGGAACTGAGAATAGAAACAGCTCGGTAGTTACCAGGTTCCAATTTGCTTCCTTTTTTTAAAGAGGGGAGTTACTCTTGCTATATTAAAATATTTTGGTACTTGGCCTTGTGTAATTGAGAGATTTATTATGTGCGTGATGATAGCTAGGGGCGATGGTGGTGGCAGAGTCCCTGAGGAATCTGGAGGGGATATTGTCAAGGCCAGTGGCCTTGTTTGGGTGGAGCGCGCTCAATTTTTTGAGCACCTCGTCAGCTGAGACCATTTCTAATTTGAAATCGTTGTTGAATACTCCTAGCTTTCTGTAGAAGGCTTTAATGTGTTGTACACTAAAGCGACCAGAGTGGTGGGACAGCTTGTTAACTAGTGTTGTGGCTATGCTGGTGAAAAAGGTGTTAAGTCTGCTTGCTACCTCCATTTTGCCTGTAAAGAGGGAGTCGTCCTCCTTGATGTTGATGAGTCTGGTTTTAAGTTTCTGGCTGCAGCCAGGAAGCTGGTTATTGAGGATTTTCCAGAGCTCACGTGGCTTATTTGTGTTTTCCTCTATTTTGTCGTTAATGTATTTTTTTTTTAACACTTGCATCACATTCATATTTTGTACCTGTAACACTGCATTTTGAGAGTCTGTAGCTTTAATGCTAACTGACCGAGGAAGTGAATGCTAACACTAACTCTTTACTAGTAGATGTCATATTTTAAGTACAACATAAAGGAGTGGGACACAAATGTTAGCAACACTATCATGACCATGTTAGCAACACTAGCATCACATTCATATTTTGTACTTGTAATACGGCATTTTGAGAAACTGTAGCTTTAATGCTAATGCTAACTGACCGAGGAACTGAATGCTAACACTAACTCTTTACTAGTAGATGTCATATTTTACGTACAACAACATAACATAAAAGGAATGGGACACTAATGTTAGCAACATTAGCATAGACATGTTAGCAACACTAGCATCACAGTCATATTTTAACAGCAACACCATGCTAAATTAGCCTATTTGCTGAAGAAAAACAAACTGATCAAATTTACAGCTCCCTCGTAATAAGATGAACGATAGAATGTTATTTTAAGATGTGTAGTGAAGCCTGTTTTATGACATAGCTGTCTCCTGTGCAGCGGAGAACCTATTACTGTTAGGCTAAAGTCACATTTGCTTAATAGAAGAATCAATCAATCAGTTTATTGTAGTATCCAAAGGAGTTGTCAATAATTAATCCCACGTACAGCAGTGGGAATATTCCAGAGCATCTTTTCTGCTGATAAATAAATGATTCAGTTGGAGAGCACACGTCCACTAAAGAACACATTTCATGCCCAAAGTGCCGTCGAAGGCAGATTGTAATTAGCATTTGCACAATGGCGCCCGTGGGCGATGAAGGTCTCCAGAAAATGGGAGCA
>NC_084553.2:56485950-56490950 GCF_033978685.3 Nerophis lumbriciformis
AGTGCACCCTGGGAGGCTTTGAAGAAAGAAGGTCAATGCAAATTGTGTCTGTGATCACATGACAGAAGTCACTTCCTGCTCGCCCCACAATGAAAGTCACTAGTCAACGCAGCTAATGACAGCCTGGCAGCTTTTAAAAATGCGTTTTCTTTGTTTCTCTCAAGCTGCTGCACATTCGCTACATCCTCAAAATGGTTACCAACTCCAAAAATTACCGTTGTCAAATGATCGTTGTTGAATTTATTTTTAAATCAGACTAATCACACTTTTGAATTTAGATTAATCATGATTATTCACTTTTGATTTTAGAATTAATTGTTATAATCACACTTTAGAATTTAGATAAATCATGACTAATCACACTTTAAAATTGAGATGAATCATGACTAATCACACTTTAAAATGTAGTAAAATGTAGATGAATCATGACTAATAACACTTTTGAATGTGGCTTAATCACGACTATTCACTTTCTAATTTAGATTAATCATTATTAAAAAATAACACTTATTTTAGGCTAATCGTTATCAATCACACTTGAATTTAGATGTGTCATGATTAATCACACTTTTGAATTTGGATTAATCATGATTATTCACTTTTGATTTTAGACTTAATTGTTATTAATCACACTTTAGAATTTAGATAAATCATGACTAATCACACTTTAAAATTGAGATGAATCATGACTAATCACACTTCAAAATTGAGATAAATCATGACTAATCACACTTTAAAATGTAGTAAAATGTAGATAAATCATGACTAATCACACTTTTGAATGTGGCTTACTCACGACTATTCACTTTCTAATTTAGATTAATCATTATTAAAAAATAACACTTTTACTTTAGGCTAATCGTTATCAATCACACTTGAATTTAGATATGTCATGATTAATCACACTTTTAAATTTGGATTAATCATGATTATTCACTTTTGATTTTAGAATTAATTGTTATAATCACACTTTAGAATTTAGATAAATCATGACTAATCACACTTTAAAATTGAGATGAATCATGACTAATCACACTTCAAAATTTAGATAAATCATGACTAATCACACTTTAAAATGTAGTAAAATGTAGATAAATCATGACTAATCACACTTTTGAATGTGGCTTAATCACGACTATTCACTTTCTAATTTAGATTAATCATTATTAAAAAATAACACTTACTTTAGGCTAATCGTTATCAATCACACTTGAATTTAGATATGTCATGATTAATCACACTTTTAAATTTAGATTAATCATGATTATTCACTTTTGATTTTAGAATTAATTGTTATAATCACACTTTAGAATTTAGATAAATCATGACTAACCACACTTTAAAATTGAGATGAATAATGACTAATCACACTTCAAAATTTAGATAAATCATGACTAATCACACTTTAAAATGTAGTAAAATGTAGATAAATCATGACTAATCACACTTTTGAATGTGGCTTAATCACGACTATTCACTTTCTAATTTAGATTAATCATTATTAAAAAATAACACTTTTACTTTAGGCTAATCGTTATCAATCACACTTGAATTTAGATATGTCATGATTAATCACACTTTTAAATTTGGATTAATCATGATTATTCACTTTTGATTTTAGAATTAATTGTTATAATCACACTTTAGAATTTAGATAAATCATGACTAATCACACTTTAAAATTGAGATGAATAATGACTAATCACACTTCAAAATTTAGATAAATCATGACTAATCACACTTTAAAATGTAGTAAAATGTAGATAAATCATGACTAATCACACTTTTGAATGTGGCTTAATCGCGACTATTCACTTTCTAATTTAGATTAATCATTATTTAAAAAATAACAGTTTTATTTTAGGCTAATCGTTATCAATCACACTTGAATTTAGATATGTCATGATTAATCACACTTTTGAATTTGGATTAATCATGATTATTCACTTTTGATTTTAGACTTAATTGTTATTAATCACACTTTAGAATTTAGATAAATCATGACTAATCACACTTTAAAATTGAGATGAATCATGACTAATCACACTTCAAAATTTAGATAAATCATGACTAATCACACTTTAAAATGTAGATAAATCATGACTAATAACACTTTTGAATGTGGCTTAATCACGACTATTCACTTTCTAATTTAGATTAATCATTATTAAAAAATAACACTTTTACTTTAGGCTAATCGTTATCAATCACACTTGAATTTAGATATGTCATGATTAATCACACTTTTAAATTTGGATTAATCATGATTATTCACTTTTGATTTTAGAATTAATTGTTATAATCACACTTTAGAATTTAGATAAATCATGACTAATCACACTTTAAAATTGAGATGAATCATGACTAATCACACTTCAAAATTTAGATAAATCATGACTAATCACACTTTAAAATGTAGTAAAATGTAGATAAATTATGACTAATCACACTTTTGAATGTGGCTTAATCACGACTATTCACTTTCTAATTTAGATTAATCATTATTAAAAATGATGCGATGAGGTGGCGACTTGTCCAGGGTGTACCCCGCCTTCCGCCTGATTGTAGCTGAGATAGGCTCCAGCGCCCCCCGCGACCCCAAAGGGAATAAGCGGTAGAAAATGGATGGATGGATGGATGGCATTATTAAAAAATAACACTTATTTTAGGCTAATCGTTATCAATCACACTTGAATTTAGATATGTCATGATTAATCACACTTTTGAATTTGGATTAATCATGACTAATCACGTTTTAATTTAGATTAATACTTATTAATACAACTTTTATTTTAGAGTAATCGTTATTAATCACACTTTTGAATTTAGAAATCATGACTATTCACTTTTTAATTTAGATTAATCATTAACACTTTTATTTTAGACTAATCTTTATCAATCACATTTGAATTTAGATAAGTCATGATTAATCACACTTTTGAATTTGCATTAATCATGATTAATCACGTTTTAATTTAGATTAATACTTAATAAAACTTTTATTTTAAAGTAATCGTTATTAATCACACTTTTGAATTTAAATAAATCATGACTATTCACTTTTTAATTTAGATTAATCATTAATACCACTTTTATTTTAGACTAATCGTTATCAATCACACTTGAATTTAGATAAGTAATGATTAATCACACTTTTGAATTTGGATTAATCATGATTAATCACGTTTTAATTTAGATTAATACTTATTAATACAACTTTTATTTTAGAGTAATCTTTATTAATCACACTTTTGAATTTAGATAAATCATGACTATTCAATTTTTAATTTAGATTAATCATTATTAATAACACTTTTATTTTAGACTTATCGTGATAAATCACACTTGAATTGAGATAAATCATGATTAATCACACTTTTGAATTTGCTATTCTGAATGTTGCTGGGCTTGGTTTTGGAATTGAAATAGTATTATTATTGTATTAGTCTGTATTATTTTGTTGTACTGATAAATAAAACATTAAATAAATTAAAAAAAATTTTTTAATAAGTAAATAAAAAACATTACAACTTTTCCTAGAAACAAATAAATACTACTTTTATCTTGAAAAATGCAAATCATCTGACAAAAACACATTTTTTTCTTCTAAATCAACTTTTTTTGTGATTTCTAATCACTGCTATGTTGGCGTTCTTATTAATACTGATACTGTTGTTGATATCATTCATTTTTGTTGGACTGCTTTTGGATTGTTTTGTGTCATGTTTGTGTGTCCTCAATTGCTCTGTTGATTGCTATTCTGAATGTTGCTGGGTCGGGTTTGGTTTTTGGAATTGGAATGGTATTATTATGGTATTATTGTGTATTATTTTGTTGGACTGATAAACAAAAAATAAAATAAATTACTTTTTTTTTTTAATAAATAAATTAAAAATATTACAACTTTTCCGAGAAAGTTAAACCCCCCCCCCACCACCAAAACAAATAAATACTACTTTTATCTTGAAAAATACAAATAATCTGATAAAAACACATTTTTTTCTTCTAAATCAACTTTTTTTGTGATTTCTAATCACTGCTATGTTGGAATTCTTATTAACACTGATACTGTTGTTGATATCATTCATTTTTGTCGGACTGCTTTTGGATTGTTTTGTGTCATGTTTGTGTGTCCTCTCAATTGCTCTGTTGATTGCTATTCTGAATGTTGCTGGGCCGGGGTTTGGTTTTGGAATTGGAATAGTATTATTATGGTATTATTTTGTTGGACTGATTAATAAAAAATAAAATACATTTAATTTAAAAAAATTAAATAAATAAAAAATATTACAACTTTTCCTAGAAAGTTAACCCCCCACCAAAACAAATAAATACTACTTTTATCTTGAAAAATGCAAATCATCTGACAAAAACACATATTTTTTCCTTCTAAATCAACTATTTTTGTGATTTCTAATCACTGCTATGTTGGCGTTCTTATTAATGCTGATACTGTTGTTGATATTATTCATTTTTGTTGGGCTGCTTTTGGATTGTTTTGTGTCATGTTTGTGTGTCCTCTCAATTGCTCTGTTGATTGCTATTCTGAATGTTGCTGGGTCGGGATTTGGTTTTGGAATTGGAATGATATTATTGTGTATTATTTTGTTGGACTGATTAATAAAAGATATAAAAAAATAAATTAGAAATAAAATAAATAAAGTAAAAAAAATTAAAAATACAACTTTTCCTAGAGAGTTAAAACTCCCGTCCTCCCCCCAAAAAATACTACTTGTATCTTGAAAAATGATCATCTGACAATAATACATGTTTTTTTCTTCTAAATAAACTTTTTTTTTTTTTTTTACTCGTCATAAAAAGTACCCCCGACAACAAAGAGGAACAATGTGACGATAACCACAGAACAGGAAACAACTTATGGCGGCTCATCCGTCGCCATCTTGGCTGCTCAGAACAATATTTCCTAAAGTGATTGACATGTATTGACATAATGTAGCGTGCTATACTATAAGTACAATGTGGATGACAACAATAAGCTG
>NC_084553.2:56495950-56513450 GCF_033978685.3 Nerophis lumbriciformis
TATAATAACAATAATAATAATAATGTATTAGATTTTATATTGCGCTTTTCTATTAGATTGTATTAATCATGACTATTCACTTTTTAATTTAGATTAATCATTAATAACACTTATTTTAGACTAATCGTTATTAATCACGCTTGAATTTAGACATATGACTATCACACTTTTGAATATGGATTAATCATGATTAATGATGTTTTAATTCAGAATAATCATTAACACTTATTTTAGTCCAATCGTTATTAATCACACTTTAGAATATAGATAAATCATGACTAATCACACTTTTAAATTTAGATAAATCATGACTAATCACACTTTTTAATTTCGATTAATCATGACTATTCACTTCTTAATTTCGATTAATCATTAATAACACTTATTTTAGACTAGTCGTTATTAATCATGCTTGAATTTAGATGAATCATGATTAATCAGTTTTAAATTTGGATTAATCCTGATTAATCACATTTCAATTTAGATTCATCCTTATTAATAACACTTTTATTTTAGACTAATCGTTATTAATCACACTTTTGAATTTAGATAAATCCAGATTAATCACGCCTTTGAATTTAGATGAATTGTAATTAATTACAGATTATTAATTGCTTGGGGACAAGCGATATATATATATCTATACATATATATGGATATATATAAAATTACAGATTATGACTTGCTTGTATAATTGAAGTTATTTTAATTTGAATTTTTTATAGCAAGCCACGCCCCCTTTCATGTAACCATCCATGCATGTGCAGTCAGAATAATGTGTGTGATTAATCTATACATAATACATGATTAATGCGATATTTTCTGATTAATAATAAGTTGTTCATGACACCTCTACTAAATATCAAATATATTTGCTTCATATCAGCAACTTTTTGGAGCCGAAGAGGTGCGCCATCGTGAGAAAAACGCCAAAAGCATTTTTTTTTCTTTTTCTTTTAAATTAATCATAGATTTAATCTGGGGCGATTAAAATTAGATCACTTTTTCCCCACTTTAATGCATTTTAGGTTTATGTTTTTTCTTTTCTTGGTTGTTCATTATTTTAGTGTTTATATCCCGTTCTTATTTTTGAAGTTCTGATGAATTTTTTGGACACTGAGTGTTTCCATGGACACTTTAATTGCTGATCCAAATCAGATGCGAGTTTGCATCACTTTCAAACCGGCACAGAGACTTGCACGAGCACAAAGGGGAAACGTCTATTTTAGTAGTTTTGACCACAAAAAAAACAAACATCGGATTTCTTCAAAAAGCTGAAGAAAAGCTCTTGAGAAGCGAGCAGAAACGAAGAGGATAAATAGTGCCGTAAGATGAGTTGACAAGACATGAAGGGACAAACAAAAGACAACATGTCACGTGTAAGCGGGTAAAAGTTGAATGACGTCAACATAAATGAAAGTCGTATAAAAATAAAGGTGTAAAGTTCGGTGTCCTACCTTGTTGTCCACCTTCGCAAAGAATCGTCCTCCGGTTTAATCATCCATAAAGAAGCATCGCCCTGGTGGAGACGAGTAGCTTGCGTTTGTTGCCTCCTTGAGCCCGTCTCTCCGAATCAGAAGCTCCACCGTACGCGCGCTGCTGTTTTGAGAAGACAAGCCCCGCCCCGGCGTGCGTGCCTGTCAACCACGCCCAAACGCACTCCTGCTTAAAAAAAAACAACAAGTGAAGGAAAACGACATTTTTTAATAATAATTATTAGTATTTATGCATTCCACTTACCTCATGCTGTAAAGTGAGTGAAAATGAGTGGTTACTTTAATCTATCACTCATTTCATTTAGTTGTAATATATAACTAAATTAGATATAAATAAATGTACAAACATTAAATGCAAAGGTACAATTTTATTATGAAAATCATATACTAAAAAGAAGGTTATTTTAAGATATTTTTTTACCAAAACTATAGTACATTTAAAAAATATTTTTCTCACTTTTTTGGTATTTGTTATACTTTTTTTCATTTATTTTATTGACAAAAATCACAGAGAATGTTAATCAATCTAATAAAACAAAATGGAGCCAGCCCAATCCCAGCTTTACAAAATGTACTTTACACAGCAATTATGAAGATACTCAATACAATGATAAAAAAAAAAAAAAAAAGCTTTAATTAATTAATTTCTTAATGAGATATGAGGATACATGTATAATATACAGTGCTTATTTGTATATGATGCATAGGACATAAAAAAAATACAAAAAGTATAATTATAAAAAAAAAACTAGGTGTTGTATCTAAAAAAAATAAAAAATTAAAATGTTTTGTCTTACACTTTTTAAAAAAGTAACATTTTTGAAATGCATAATTTTGATATGCTAGAAAATTTAAAAATATATTATATGAATATATATATATGCTGTATGTATGTGTGCATATACATATATGTATGTATGTATATATATATATATATATGTGTATATATGTATGTTTGTGTATATAGATGTGTATATAGATATTTATATATATATGTATATATATGTGTGTGTGTATATATATATATATATATATATATATATATATATATATATATATATATTTGTGTGTGTATATATATATATATATATATATGTGTATATTTGTGTGTGTGCATATATATACGTGTATGAATGTGTACATATATGTGTGTATATATACACACATACATACGTGTATATATATATATATATACACACGTGTATGAATGTGTACATATATGTGTGTATATATACACACATACATACGTGTATGTATATATATATATATATACACACACACATATACGTATATACAATTAAACATAACATGATAAAATGTTAATAAAATATAAAGTAATACTACTTATATGAAGAAAAAAAATTCTATAATCAATTATATAGTTTTTCATTATATAATTTTAATATATTGCTATAAAATAAAAATGTACATATATGAATACAGATATGTATCTAAAAATACAATATACCGTATGATAATAAACATGACTAAATGTTAATACAAATAAAAGTAATACTAATAAGAAAATACACTTTGGTATTTTTCATTATATACAGTCATTTTAATATATTCGTAGGGACAGAAATAAAACAAAAACATGTTTGGCATGGTGAATTAAATTAAATTCGTTTAAATAATACATTATATGTAAACATTACAAAAAACAATTGTTAATAATCATCAAGGTATTATTTGGGAAAAACGATTAAAACTTTTTTATTTTAGCCACTTTTGGGCATTTGTGTAAAGAAAACATCACACTAAATGACTGAACTGTTTTTTTTATTGCATGAATTTGTGAAAAGCAGCAGAGATGATACAGTTGACTCGAGGAAACTTTCGCGCCGTTAAGAAAGGTTTCAGTATTCGGACATTCAGATTTTTTACACGGCTTTACTCCATCGAGACAGTGAATAGTTCCAACTTCAAACCCAATCAAAAAGTGGGATGTTGGTCTGTACCACAAAAACAAGTGCATTTGAACTAATTCAAACATGGCGGTGAGTCACGTGGATAAATGGGCTGCATCACTGATGAAAGAGGATGCTTAAAATGGAAATGTGAAGCATTTGCTGGCTGTAGTATGAATAACAGGAGGTTTGAGATGTGCTTTGGTTGGTACAACCCCTCCAGAAGCCATCAGGTCCTTATAATTTAGGATTTGAAACCAAAGGAGAAAAAAACACAATCAGTGAAATGCAGTTGTCAAGCCCTCAAGATGTGGATTCAATGTGGGGTAATGTCGCCACCTGTAGGTCAAATGGTGTACTGCATTGCAATTTTTTTTTTGAACTTATTAAAACTCCCTTTTAAAGTAGACCAGCCACGTATTTAAAACAAATCCTCACACGACTTGTAACTTGGTCACTGCCAATAAGAACAAAAAAATAATAATTATAAAGTTGGATTCGTTTTTTTGTTGTACCTGATTAAGCTTTTGTCCCCCCCGCCCCTTCCCAGGAATCTTATTATGTAAAGGTATAGCCTCAAAAAGTTTGTCATATGTATATATATATATTTATATATATAGACATACTATGTTCATATAATTAATAAAAAAATAAATACATTTAACAAATACAAATGATTTTCCTTGTTTGCTGGATTTGTTATCAAACATCCCATCATTATATTGTTACTTTTTGTCATAAATCTCAATAAAAACTCCATTTGTAAAGCCTCCAAACTCCCATCGTGTGGTCTACAAGGAAAGCCTAACAATAATAACAATACATATTTGAGGTTACACGCACAAAGAGAAAAAAACGTAAGTAAAAGATGCTGATGATGATTTGTGTTGGCATGGCAACGAGACCACCCGCGTCCATTGATTTTTTTTGTGTAAAAAAAAAAAAACAAAAAAAAAAAAAAAGTTTTCCTGTTCCAGTAGAAATTTTCCTATGATCTGTTCGGACAAAAAAAAAAAAAAATCATGCATAAGTTACACCTCACGCATTTGTGAGTCGCCACCCTACAAACGCCATCATTAAAAATCTCAGAACATTTTTTTTTTTTTTTATACATTTGAAGCAGTTCCGTTTTTTCGTGTATCTTTTTGTAGAAAGTTTTTTTGTTTGTTTTTTTAAATGTCATTTCCAACAGCGAGGGAGGTCCTATCGTGTGCTCCTTCCATTCCTGTACAGCAGGAGGCGCAAGAGGCAAGTTTATGATGATGATAATAATAATGCAAGAGGGCGCTGCTGGCAGTCGGAGGAGACGAAGAAAAAAGAGGAGGAAGCCAAATGAGCGTCTAATCATCCATCTTAGTTCTTATCCACCTTCCCCAGCTTGAATGGAGACAGGAAGAGGGGCAAGGGGGTCATTAACGCCCCCCTATCTGCACAGCTCCTCTTGTGCGGAATCCCGCGCGTTTTTCCTCTTCTTGCCGTTGCCTTGGTGGTGCGGCTTGTTGCTGGGATGACTCTTGTTGTTGTTGGAGGAGGAAGAGGAGCTCTGCTGACCCTGATGGCCACCCTTGTGCTGCGGACGAGGTATCCTTGCCTAATATCAATAAGGACACAAAAAAATAATCTTGAGTCCGCTTGGATCGACAATTATGTCGTTTTTAATTACAACCACAGTAACTGGATCCATCCCGATCATGGGTGCCTGTCATCAGTACGCCTATAAAATCATGTTCAACACGTTCAATTTCGTTTTTCACTTTTCTTTTGGAAATATATGTCATTCCTTTGAATAGTTCAAGAGAAATGTTCAAGCATACTCAACTTGGTGTTTTTAGAATTGATGTACATTCATCTAATAGTTTCGATCAGTGGTTCTTCACCAAGTACCACCTCAGAAAAAAAACTTGGCTCTCCAAGTACCAACATTAAAAATACAGTAGCGTGGTAGGCCTAAGTATTCATTAGAAACGAGGTAGACGTTTTATTTAACAAGTATATTAAATAGTTTTGGCCACTGTAACATTACACACAGTTTGAATAGTAACACTGTGTTTAAATACCGTATAGGAAAACAAACGACTGTACTTTAATAAAGATGGAGCCCAGTTTGAGAACCCTGATTTAAGTTTATGTAGATCAACTCTAAAAGGGACAAGAGGTAGAAAATGGATGGATGAATGGATGGAATTGTAAACAATACTTGTTATTAGAGATGTCCAATAATGGCTTTTTTGCCGATATCCGATATTCCAATATTGTCCAACTCTTAATTACCGATTCCGATATCAACCGATACCGATATATACAGTCGTGGAATTAACACATTATTATGCCTAATTTTGTTGTGATGCCCCGCTGGATGCATTAAACAATGTAACTTTACCATGAATTGATTAACGTGGACCCCGACTTAAACAAGTTGAAAAACTTATTCGGGTGTTACCATTTAGACTTAGACTTCCTTTTTATTGTCATTCAAATTTGAACTTTACAGCACAGATAAGAACGAAATTTCGTTACATAAGCTCTTGGTAGTGCAGGATAAAAAAGCAATAAGGTGCATATATAAATAAATAAATATATATAAATAATATATAAATATATATATATATAAAATAAATAAATATATATAAATAAATAAATAGATTACTGTACAGATAAATATATTGCACTTTTTCACATGCGCCCACGTTTATGGATGCATGTTATATTGTCTTTTTTATTCCAGCGAGTTAATCCATTTTGGGGGGAGTTGAGAGGATAATTTAATTATGATGCATTCAAGAGTCTTACGACCTGAGGGAAGAAGCTGTTACAGAACCTGGAGGTTCTGCTTCGGAGGCTGCGGAACCTCTTTAGTAGTCAATTGTACGGAATATGTACTGTACTGTGCAATCTACTAATACAAGTTTCAATCAATCAATCAAAAACAATTCGGGAGTCTCCCGGGAAAATCGGGAGGGTTGGCAAGTATGCCCTACGTCCGTGTTTTACCGGATATGTACCGCTCCGTACAGCGGCGTTTTAAAAAGTCATTACCGTATTTTCCGCACTATTAGCCGCACCTAAAAACCACAAATTTACTCAAAAGCTGACAGTGCGGCTTTTAACCCGGTGCGCTTTATATATGGATAAATATTAAGATTCATTTTCATAAAGTTTCGGTCTCGCAACTTCGGTAAACAGCCGCCATCTTTTTTCCCGGTAGAACAGGAAGCGCTTCTTCTTCTACGCAAGCAACCGCCAAGGTAAGCACCCGCCCCCATAGAACAGGAAGCGCTTCTTCTTCTACTGTAAGCAACCACCCGCCCGCGTAGAAGAAGAAAAAGCGCGCGGATATCACCGTACGTTTCATTTCCTTTGTGTGTTTACATCTGTAAAGACCACAAAATGGCTCCTACTAAACGACAGGGATCCGGTTCATGAAAAGACGCAATCTCTCCATCCGCACACGGATTACTATTTCACAGCAACTGATATTCCTGTGAACCGCACTGTGGAACGGGAGCACGTACGGTGAATATTCGCACCACAGGGAATGAGAAGTCATCCTTCACTGTGGTTCTAGCTTGCCATGCTAATGGCCAGAAACTTCCACCCATGGTGATATTCAAAAGGAAGACCTTGCCAAAAGAGACCTTTCCAGCCGGCGTCATCATAAAAGCTAACTCGAAGGGATGGATGAAGAAAAGATGAGCGAGTGGTTAAGGTAAGTTTAAGTTTACGCGAAGAGGCCGGGTGGCTTTTTTCACGCAGCTCTGTCCATGTTGATATACGTATGTTTGTGATTGCACATTTGCGTACATTTTGGGAGTGAACAGAGTTGTTAGAACGCTGGTTTTTAATATATTATTAAAGTTTGACTGACCTATCTGACTGTTTCTTTGACATTCCTTTAGCGCAGTTAGATGCAGCTTACAACACCGGGCGGCTTATAGGTGGACAAAGTTTTGAAATATGCCGTTCATTGAAGGCGCGGCTTTTAACCCAGGGCGCCTTATGGTGCGGAAAATACGGTAATTGTACTTCTTGAAACAGATACCGATCATTTCCGATATTACATTTTAAAGCATTTATCGGACATCTCTACTTGTTATTCATATAAACATATATATATTTTTTACATTTAGAATCATATACAAATGCATAATCAAGTGCCATTTGATATATATATATTTTTTTAAATGTGTACATATTACGGTATATGAGTGCCAAGTGTACTTGTGACTTGACAAGGGACTTGGACTAGACACAAGACTTCACTCTCACTTCTTTATCGCCTTTTTTCCACAGTTGAATTTGTTGAAAAAGCGGTTGAATTAATGAAATGAGGTGACAAACAAAATTCAGTAAATAAAAACATTTTTAACTTGTTTGTGGACTCTGCCGCCACAAACAAGGAGTTCACCAGTCAGTCTGTTGTGGTGTTTGGGAAGCCAGGTAAAGGTCTGGGAAGACAACTATTCTCTTGGCAACTGTGATGATACCTGATGAAGGTACTGCCTCCCACTTTTCTTTTCCTTTATTGTTGACCCACAAGAATTTCTCTCCAGATCCATTCTAGAGCCCTGAGCAGCCTTCTGAGATCACTAAAGCGCTTTTCATCCACCAGACTGCAGGTGGTCCTCTGGGTCCACTCTTTTTCAGAAAGTCGAACTTTGGACCTGAATGCCACTCGGAATCCTCAGTTAATGCTTTCTGACCCTGGAATTCACCACCAGTCTTGGACATCAATGCTGATTTGGATCTCGCCAATTCAGTTTGCGAAGATAGCTGTAATTTTTACGCCGTATCTTACATAAGACGGTTTGGCTGGGACCACTTTTTGTCATGGATTCAGCAGTGTTTCTGGTAGTAGTTTTTTTAGCCGGGCTGCAAAGACGGCTCCGCCTTCACAGGTTGGCTTTTGTGGTCGAGTACGGTCAGCTTGGATTTCGCTGCGACGAGCCTCACACGGTGCCATATGCGTGCTCGCTGCCGTCAGGTCTTGAGCAGGGGTCTGGTGAATCTGAGTTTGCTCAGGTCAGCATATTATTTTAGAAGCTTAATGGCGTCTTCTCGGAGCCTTACAGATAAGGCGGCATCGCATGTGTCCTCTCCTAAGCGATGCTTTACCTTGGCTTTTTGAAAAGCTCTTCTGACCAGGGTTGCTCCCACGAGGTCAAGTGGATAAAACCCGCCGGAGACTTGACTTGACAGTTCTCACCTGGTGAGTGGATCTGAGGTTTGCCTTCTCCCCTCCTCTCTAAGCAGGTGCTGACCAAGACACATCTTTTCCCTCTTCTTTGATAAGTTCACTGCGACCATGACATAGAGTTTGTCAGCTTCAATGGACTAACCTAAACCAAGTGCTTTGTTGTCATTTGCAGTGAGCTGGTTTGGAAGGACCATGGTCTTGGGCTCCATTTGCTCAGCTCTTAGTTCTATCCTTCCACTTTAATCAGAGTAGACCTAATGCTGTGAGCCGCTTCAGCTGGTTGAGGTCGTTATGAGAGGTCAGAATGTCATCAACATATGTATCTTCTTCCAGCACACATCTCTCTTCTTCCAAGTGAGATTGAGGTAAGTTAGCAGTCTCTCTCATGGCGACTTGGGCTATGCAACCAGAGGATTTGTCTTCAATGGATTTGTCTTCTTGTTACAGCAAAATCTTCGAATTCAGCATCTTCAGCGTAACACCAAAGGAATCTGTGCAGGTGAACCTCTATCTCTTCCAGCCAGACAGAGTTGTACATCTTGCGGATGTCACCAAGAGAAGCATAGACACCAGCTCGGAACCGCAGTAGGACATCTGTATCTTTGATAAGTATGTCCTTCAGGTTTAGACCTCGGCACGTCTGGCTGCTGTTCCACACAATTCTTACTGGGGTAGAGAAGGAGTGCGGGTTTAGTGCAATCAAGTGACTTATGTACCACACTGGCCTGGTCCAGCTTTGTAGAATGTCTTTGGACAGTTTCACTGCAGCATTGCGATCAACCATTTCATGGACTTCAGAAGCGTAGGCCGCTTTCCATTGAGGTGTCCTTGACAGTTGTTTCTCTGTTCTGAGGAATGTTACTTGAACTGTGTTCTTGTTGTTTGGGAATGAAGCCAGATCTTCAGTCCATGGATATTTGGCATGCCACTGGTTCTGCATTGTGGTCATCTCCAGTCACATACAGTATGTCAGGCCATTTCTCACCATCTCCAGTTCCCTCTCTTCAGCAAGCGTCATTTGTTTTTGTCTTGGTTGGCAATTCCCGCAGTGACATCCCCACATTATGGTATGGAGGCAGCTCCAATCAACGCTTTCCCATTTCCACCACCTGAAAAGTCTTCTGCTACCGGTGGGTATACTGGACTGTGTTTTGGGATGGTCAGGAGACTGACAGGAAACCGGGCCTTCGTGGGTAAGTTCCTCACTGCCTTCATTCTCATTGATCTTGCACAATGAGTCTTTGACGAGTGGGCCGTTAAGGTGACTTCCTCAAAGAGGCTTGGATGCGTGCCTCCGATGGTCTTGACAAGCGGGCCACCCTCCCGCACCAGGACACCGATGGAACGGACTTTCTGGGGCACCAACTGATCTTCTTTGAGGCTGATCAGGAGTTGTATTTCTTAGGGCCAAATAAGGTATTTGAGAAGGACATCTGGGCTGGAACATCTTTTTTGCACTTCTGCAATCGTGTCCACACCATAGCAGATCAGTTGATATGACTTGAGGGTACGTGCTGACTCTTGGTTGCCGCAGACACCTTCATCCCTCCGAAACCATGGACCAGTAGTGTGATGTCTTCACTTCGAAGAGATAGCCTGCTTGCAGCTTTATGCGTTATATAGTTTGTATCAGAAGCCAGGTCAATGAAGGTTCCAATTCTTTTTCCATCGTTGGCAATGACACATTAGGATTACCTAATAATTCAAGTGTCAAGTGTGGCAAGACATGCCCACACACAACAAACTGACTGGTGTAGCAAATTTAAACAAAGTCTGTGGGAATTGGCTGATTGCCATCATCAAGATCACCTGCTGCTGCGACGCGCTCTGGAATGCACGCGCTGACGTCACATTCCTTCTCAGAAGGACGCCGTGCAGAGATTAGAAAAACTGGCAAGACAGCCACACCTCCTTCAGATCGCTTCAACAGTGAGTTTAATATAATAATAACTGGATGCTGTTTATTCAATATTTAAACTTTTCACAATTCATTTAAAAAAAATGTATTCAACTAAATATAAATCGCTCGAGAAAAGAAGTATTGTACAATTTTGCATACATTTAAACATACAGTATTATATTACGTATAATTGCTCGTGAAATTTAATATTTGTATATATAAAATTGATACATTTCACTTTCTATTATTTCAATATTTTACTTTATTAATAATAATAGAAAGTATTTTTAGTCATGTTTTTTTCACATACATTTGTTTAAATGTACAATAGTGCATTTTCATCACTGATCTGAAATTTAATATTTCTCTCATGAAAAATGATTAATATTTTGTTATTTACTTTTTTCACATACAATATTTCTTTTAACATATATACATTTTAATAAATGCTTTGTTTTTTGACAAATAGAATATTTGTATATTGGTAAGTTTGTATTATTATTATTTATTACAAAATAAATTGTACATAGTAATAATAATATTAACAAGTGATGTTTTTAATGTACAGTCATCACTTTCCACACAGTGCTTCAAATATTGCCGTTTAACCACTTTGAGGATTTTTGGGGATATTTCCAAATTTTTTGAAAGCATATTCTGCAATTTTGTGGTCCAAAATCAAGCATTGTCAAGCATAAAAATTATTAAATGAACTAAAAATGTAATACTACAGCAGATCTAACCAATCAGAGCACGCTGTTCAGTATCGTGGCCACTGATTGGCTCAGCCTCATGCAGCATTACTACTGTACATTAGATTAAAAGAGTGTAAAGGTAAACTAAAGGGTGTTGTTTCATGTCTAGAGGATTCTCATATTGTTGAAACATGTACATAGACAGTTGTAAACAGGGTTTTTATGCTCTATGAAAATATTTGATTTATAATTAATTTTTCAAGGTCATGTCCAGACCCAATTACAGCATATAAACGAGGGATGACTGTATTGTTTCAACTACTCTTAACAACCATATTGCGACACTTGTCAACATGAACAGACCAATTTTTCATCGAAATGATCCCTTTGGGTCTCTTTTTTTCGTAATAATAGGAACGATGACAGTATTATTAAGTGTTGTTTTGTACTATAAAGTGTTTTGTGCGTGTGTGGGAGGAAAGCACACACCTTTCCTCCCTTGTTGCCTCCAGTTGGAGTGCTGCTTGTGCGGTTCTGCGTTCTGTGATTGGCGGCAGTGACTGCCGACTTTTCTCTGTGGGCGCTGGCGGCCCTGCCGGACTGCTGCTTGGCCGTCTTGCACGGCGTGCCGTCAGAGTCCTGCGGAACACAAGAATATCAGGACTCGGCGTCACACCTGCGGTGTTAGCGAGGGCCGCAGCCGAGGACTGACCGCGTCACTCGAGTTGGAGGACGTCGTGGAGGAGGGCGACAGCAGCGAAGAGGAAGGCGAGGAGCGCAGGGAAGGAGACGGCGAGGAAGTGTTGGACGAGGTCTTGCTGTTGGGGGCCGACGGCAGGACGACGACGACATTGTCCTCGTCGTCCTCGTCCAGGACCAGGACGTTGTTGTTGTTGCATTCGTCCAGCTGCTTGGACTTGAACAGCGTCACGTCATTTCCTGCGGAAAAAGGAAGCAAATGTTCAAGTAGACGTTCTGCTTGATGACGAGGTCACCGTGAGCCCTCACTGTTGAGCGGCAGGTCGTTCTGAGACGGGCTCCCCCAGTTCTTTCGGATCCAGCCTCTGTACTCGTCCACTTCCTGAGTCACGCGGATGATCCGGCCAAGAATGCTGAGAGGAAAGAGCAAAGAGGAACATCAGTGTTTACACTGCAAATGTTAACGATAAGCTTTTTTTTGGGGGGGGGGGGGTCTTTCTTACACTCCTCACTTCAGCAAACATCTACTGACGCTTCATTGCTTAAAAAAACACATGACTCTTATCAGCAATGTTGTATATTTGCATTGTTGCATCTTGGAGAAAAAGACAAAAAACAAACCACTATTTGGCAGCATCGAACAGGGGCACGACTAGTTTCTTGCTGTAGAAATGAACAACAAACAAAAGAGTAAACAGGAAGAAGGCCAAGTATGCTGTCAAAACCTTTCCAAACAACAAATAAATACATGTTTATTATGGGTGTCACAGTCTGATTTCAGCAAAAAAAAAAAAAACAGTACAGTTGTTCATTAGAACGCTCTTCAAACGCTGATTTATTTTATTTTATTTTATTTATTTTTATTTATATGTTTTTTGGCCTAATTTAAAGGGGAACATTATCACAATTTCAGAAGGGTTAAAACCATTAAAAATCAGTTCCCAGTGGCTTATTTTATTTTTCGAAGTTTTTTTCAAAATTTTACCCATCACGCAATATCCCTAAAAAAGCTTCAAAGTGCCTGATTTTAACCATCGTTATATACACACCCGTCCATTTTCCTGTGACGTCACACAGTGATGCCAACTCAAACAAACATGGCGCATAGAACAGCAAGCTATAGCGACATTAGCTCGGATTCAGACTCGGATTTCAGCGGCTTAAGCGTTTCAACAGATTACGCATGTATTGAAACGTATGGTTGTAGTGTGGAGGCAGGTAGCGAAAACGAAATTGAAGAAGAAACTGAAGCTATTGAGCCATATCGGTTTGAAC
This sequence comes from Nerophis lumbriciformis, assembly GCF_033978685.3. Lineage (NCBI taxonomy): Eukaryota > Metazoa > Chordata > Actinopteri > Syngnathiformes > Syngnathidae > Nerophis > Nerophis lumbriciformis. Next base: position 56,509,120 of record NC_084553.2, read on the forward strand.
CGTATGCAAGCGAAACCGACGAAAACGACACGACAGTCAGCGACACGGGAGAAAGCGAGGACAAATTCGGCGATCGTCTTCAAACCAACGATTAGTATGTGTTTGTTTGGCATTAAAGGAAACTAACAACTATGAACTAGGTTTACAGCATATGAAATACATTTGGCAACAACATGCACTTTGAGAGTGCAGACAGCCCAATTTTCATCAATTAATATATTCTGTAGACATACCCTCATCCACGCTCTTTTCCTGAAAGCTGATCTGTTCAGTTTTGGAGTTGATGTCAGCAGGCCAGGGAAGCTAGGGTCGATATTCTTCTCTTGATCATCTTCGGTGGCATAAGGGACGGTGTGAGCCAAGACATCCAGGGGGTTTAGCTCGCTCGTCTGCGGGAACAAACTGCCGCCATTGCTTGCCGTGCTACCGAGGTCCTTTGTCCCTGAATTGCTCACACACTCCGGCAGATTCAATGGGGGTCTGGCGGCAGATTTCTTTGACTTTATCGTTGGAAATGTATCTGCTTTGAGTGTCGCAGGATATCCACACATTCTTGCCATCACTGTCGTAGCATAGGTTTCGTCGGTAAAGTGTGCGGAACAAACGTCCAATTTTTTGCCTCTTTCGCATCTTTGGGCCACTGGTGCAACTTGAATTCGTCCCTGTTCGTGTTGTTACACCCTCCGACAACACACCGACGAGGCATGATGTCTCCAAGGTACGGAAAACAGTCGAAAAAAACGGAAAATAACAGAGCTGATTTGACTCGGTGTTTGAGAAAATGGCGGATTGCTTCCCGATGTGACGTCACGTTGTGACGTCATCGCTCCGAGAGCGAATATTAGAAAGGCGTTTAATTCGCCAAAATTCACCCATTTAGAGTTCGGAAATCGGTTAAAAAAATATATGGTCTTTTTTCTGCAACATCAAGGTATATATTGACGCTTACATAGGTCTGGTTATAATGTTCCCCTTTAAAGAGGCTGTTTGCAGCATTTACACAGATGCCTAGGGGGCGCTAACTTTCCAATGTATTTTAAGCGTTATATTACGCCCTCTTACGGCTTGTAGGATGTAACTAGCTTTGGACAGTTATTGGTAGCCATCATTAATAATAATAATAATGGATTAGATTTATAGGGTGCTTTTCTAGACACGCTAAGCGCTTCACATTCACTTCACATTCCCACCTGGTGGTGGTAAGCTACATTTATAGCCACAGCTGCCTTGGGGTAGACTGACGGAAGCGTGGTTGCCAGTTTGCGTCGACGGCCCCTCCGACCACCACCCATCATTCATTCACCAGTGTGAGCGGCACTGGGGGCAAGGGTGAAGTGTCCTGCCCAAGGACACAACGGCAGTGATTTGGATGGCAAGAGGCGGGGAGCGAACCTGCAATCCTCAAGTTTCTGGCACGGCTGCCCTACCCACCACGTCATACCGTCCCAATTGAATGAACTATATTTTTCAGACTATGAAGCGCACTTAAAGCCTTTTCATTTTCTCAAACATCGACAACTTATAACACGGTGCACCTAACTACGGATTAATTCTGGTTGTGCTTACAAACCTTGAAGCAATTTTATTTGATATGAATGAGAAGTGTGACCATTACATGGCAGTCACACATAAAAGATACTGTATGTGTGCACTGAAGGTTGACTGATAAAAGCTAACAAGAACCGGTAAGCAAACAACACCAAAACGTTGACGTTTCATTGAGAATATAAAACATTACACAAGACGCCAAAAAAATGTGTCAAAAAGTTTTAGTACGATTTTGGTAATCTACGAAGCCGCACCGCTTGATGGAACGCAGAGCATTGCGGCTACTGTAGTCAAACGTGCTGTGCTTCAACATACGGGTGTTATTATGGTGGGTATAAGGACCCCAAAATGGCACCTATTTGCATACTTGCCAACCCTCCCGAATTTTCCGGGAGACTCCCGAATTTCAGTGCCTCTCCCGAAAATCTCCCGGGACAACCATTCTCCCGAATTTCTACCGATTTCCAGCCGGACAACTATATTGGGGGCGTGCCTTAAAGGCACTGCCTGTAGCGTCGTCTCTCACCTAAAAAGGAGACTATTATATATGTCTCCGTTATCCATAGGTTTATCTATAACCCATTAAGTAGGCAGGCACGGAGCTATTTCTCAGCGTGTGTTTATACCAGCCGGCACGTTAATACACTGACACACAACATCCGGATTCCCATCATGCATTGCTTCAAAACTACAGCAAGTAGTAATGTCCAAAATTTCCAGCCGGACAAACAACATTGGGGGTATGCCATAAAGGCACTGCCTTTAGCGTCCTCTCACCTGAAAAGGAAACTATTATATATGTCTCCGTTATCCATAGGTTTATCTATAACCCATAACACGGTGGCCGAATGGATATAGTCACTCATGAACGATCAGAGAAGCACAAGGCGGCGGCAACGCAGTATTATGTGCCACCTTGCTAAATGGAGACCCGAGGGTGTAACATATGCCGAGACAAAGATGGCTATGCTGATAGCTGCAAGCAACATCCCGTTCTCATTTGCGGATGTTTTCAACAAATCCGTGAAGGATATGTTCCCGGATTCAGAGATCACTCGCCAGTACTCAAATGGCAGAACAAAGGCTACTCAAATAGTGAAAGGTAAGTGTTTTTTTTGTTTTTTTTAAAGTAAGCAGCAAGTACAGTACAGTTAGTAGAACAACTGTGTTTTCATTACTGTGTACTGTACTATATATATATATATATATATATATATATATATATATATATATATATATTGTCGGAGGCAGATATTTACATATATCCGAATTTAAGTGTTACTTCTTTTTATTTCATAGTCATATTTGAAAACAGCTCATGTTTTTCCATTTTGTTCTCTTTCTGTTTCTCTGCAAGTAAACTGTGTGTATTAACCTTGATCTTTGGAATGTGTTTTGACTAGAGAGATAATGTGTATGTGTTTTGACTAGAGAGAGGGAAGAGGAGAGAGGGTTTTGGGTCGGGAAGACAGACCATTTTAGCGGGGCGATCCGAATGTTCTATGTTGTCTCTGTGAATGTATATCTGCAAAGCTTTGCAAATATATTACAAAATACCTATTCTGCCTCTGGTGGTTTTTCAACTCAGCTTTAAGTGTCGTAAAGAGCTTGGGAGCGACTTGTGACTTGAATTCCCTGGGAGGAACAACTGGTCCAAAACGCAACAATATATATATAAATATATATATAGGTGCATTAAAACCAAAACAAACAGGCTAAAGAACAGCTTCTTCCCCAGGGCCATAACCATCCTGAACGGACTGCCCCATTGTCCCTCATAACTGCCTTCTCTTCGGTGCAATAACCCATTCCACCAACCACCCTGTTTTTGTTTTGTTTTTTCATGTATATATTCATTTCACACCATATTCATTGCACTTCTACATTTTTTATATTTTTATATATTTGCACATTGTTTTTTTTTGTTTTTTGTTTTTTCTAGCATGCACACATCGCACTGTATGGAATGGCCTCAATCTCGTTACCTTGCGTAATGACAATAAAGCTGATTCTGATATATATATATATATATATATATATATATATATATATATATGTGTATACCGCATTTTTCGGAGTATAAGTCGCACCGGAGTATAAGTCGCACCTGCCGAACATGCATAATAAAGAAGGAAAAAAACATATATAAATCGCACTGGAGCCCGGCCAAACTATGAAAAAAACTGCGACTTATAGTCCGAAAAATACGGTGTATACTTTTTGTGATATCTGTATATATGGCGTGGCGAAGTTGGTAGAGTGGCCGTGCCAGCAATCGAAGGGTTCCTGTTTACTGGGGTTCAATCCCCACCTTCTACCATCCTAGTTACGTCCGTTGTGTCCTTGGGCAAGACACTTCACCCCTTGCTCCTGATGGCTGCTGGTTAGCGCCTTGCATGGCAGCTCCCGCCATCAGTGTGTGAATGTGTGTGTGAATGGGTGAATGTGGTGATACTGTCAAAGTGCTTTGAGTACCTTGAAGGTAGAAAAGCGCTATACAAATATAACCCATTTATCATTTATTTATATATATATATATATATATATATATATATATATATATATATATATATATATATATATATATATAAGAAATACTTAAATTTCAGTGAATTCTAGCTATAAATATACTCCTCCCCCCTTAACCCTGCCCCCGCCCACCCCCCAATCTCCCGAATTCGGAGGTCTCAAGGTTGGCAAGTATGCCTATTTGTAGATATTTGCAATATTATGCAAAACCAACTGTTCTTACCTATTAGTATCTGCTAATGAGTATTAGGGAT